>NW_028327450.1:0-236440 GCF_031878675.1 Megascapheus bottae | reverse complement strand
GTACTAGATTTCCTAGGCAGTGCAATAAGGCAAGAAGCAAGCATAAAGGGGATCCAAGTAGGGAAAGAGGATATAAAACTATCCCTCTTTGCAGATGACATGATTCTGAATTTAAAGAATCCTATAGACTCTACTCCCAAGCTCCTTGAGTTGATTTAAAGCTTTGGAAGTGTAGCAGGCCATAAAATCAACCCTCACAAATCAACTGCCTTCCTTTACGCCAACAGTGAGAGGAATGAGGCAATAATCAGGAAAGAAACTCCTTTCACAATAGCTTCAAAGAAAATAAAGTACCTAGGAATTAGCTTAACTAAGAATGTAAAGGATCTTTTAGATGAAAACTTTAAAACCCTAAAAGAGGAAATTAAAGCAGAACTAAGGAAATGGAAAAACCTCCCATGTTCCTGGATTGGAAGAATCAACATTGTGAAAATGATAATCTTGCCAATGGCTATCTACAAATTCAATGCAATACCCATCAACATCCCAATGTCATTCTTTAAAGAAATAGAAGAGGCAATTCAAAATTTCATATGGAATAATAAAAGACCCCGTATAGCAAAAACACTTCTTAGCAGAAAGAACAGCGCTGGAGGAATTTCAATTCCAAACTTTAGACTCTATTACAGAGCTATAATTCTCAAAACAGCTTGGTACGGGCACAAGAACAGGCCTGAAGTCCAATGGAATAGAACTGCGGACCCAGATATTAAACCACAGACCTATGGCCACCTAATCTTTGACAAGGGAGCCAAAAAATAGAATGGAAGAAAGATAGCCTCTTCAACAAGTTCTGCTGGCAGAACTGGTTAAGCACCTGCAGAAAACTAAAGTTGGATCCTTCTTTGTCACCTTGCACTAGAATTAACTCCAAATGGATCAAAGACCTGGCAGTAAAAGCTGACGCATTGAAAAGTTTACAGGAAGGAATAGGAGATACACTAGGCCTCCTTGGCACAGGTTGACACTTTCTTAATAAGGACCAAGAATCACAACAAATCAGAGAAAGGCTGGATAAGTGGGACTGCATTAAACTGCAGAGCTTTTGTATGGCAACGGATATAGCTAGTAAACTAATCAGGAGGCCTACAGAGTGGGAGAAGATCTTCACCAACCAAACAACGGACAAAGGCCTCATATCTAAAATGTATCAACAACTCAAAAAATTGAATCACTCCAAAACTAACCTCCAAAGTAACATCCATCCCATTAAAAAATGGGCCAAAGACTTAAAGAGAGTCTTCTCTGAAGAAGAAACAAAAATGGCCTATAGACACATGAAGAAATGCTCCACATCTCTGGTCATAAAAGAAATGCAAATCAAAACAACTCTAAGATTCCACCTCACTCCAGTTAGAATGGCCAGGATCAGGAAAACGAATGACAACAGATGCTGGAGGGGATGTGGACAGGAGGGATCACTACTACATTGTTGGTGGAAGTGCAAACTCGTTCAACCACTATGGAAAGCAGTGTGGCAGTGCCTCAAAAGGCTAAACATAGAACTCCCCTATGACCCAGCAATTCCACTACTTGGCATTTACCCAACAATCCAGAAACAAGGGCATACTAAACCCACTAGCACAACAATGTTCATTGCAGCGCTATTCACCATAGCAAAGATATGGAACCAACCCAGATGTCCCTCACTTGATGAGTGGATCAACAAGTTGTGGTATTTGTACACAATGGAATTCTATGCTGCTGTCAGAAAGAATGATATCGCCCCATTTGTTAGGAAATTGAAAGACTTTGAACAAATCATATTCAGTAAAGTAAGCCAGACTCAAAGGAACTTAGGCTCAGTGGTTTCCCTCATTCGTCATAATCAGTAGAAACCTTGGGCTCTACTAGCAGAGATTTGCAATAGAGCAAAAGGCCATATATAAGACCATATAATGGGAAGCTAATTGAAAGGACCTCCAGGGTATTGAAACAAAAGCCACATAATGATTGATTGTTGTCCTTAATGTACTATGTTGTCTCTCATCTCCTTTGCTGTCCCTTGGTTAGCCCATATTGGTATAGTATCTCACTTTGTTATCTGATATATTGAATTTATTTGTATTTGGATATTTGAAATTTGATAGGGAAAGGGGGAAAACCAAGATGGGTGGCGGGTGTGGGGTTGGAGGGAAATGGGTACCAAGACATGGGAAAGGGTATCAATGTTTGTGAATTAATGCACCTTCTATCTAGCAAATATCATGTAACCCTTTTACTAATTACAATAAAAAAATTTTTAAAAAAAGAAAGTTGTAGTGTGTGGGGAGGATGATGGGGTCAAATACATTTCTTCTTAGAAATATACCTCATCTGGTTGCCCTGGATTTTCCTGGCCTTCTTCTTAGAGAAAGGCCTGTTATACTGGATTTGTGGCTTGGCAATGATCTAGCATGTACATCTTCCAGTAAGACATCCACAACTTCCATGCCTGAGAGTCGAGTTTCCTGACCTTTGGCAACAGCACAGCAACATCTTTCTTCCTCCTGAGCCACAGGCCAAGTGAGCTGGCTTGAGCTGGTTGTTAGTTACAGTGGCTTGGTTACCAGGGTTGCATATTCTGTTCCATTGTGAGGGAGGCAGGGTCACCTTTCATGGCCCAATGACCAAAGATCCTTGCTCACAGAAGACCTCACCAAAGACATACTGGAGGCTGAATCTCTCCTGCAATCTCACAATATACATGTGGATGTAGTAAACAGCACACCTTATTTGTCCAATCCCAATGTCTTCCACTAGGCCCAACTACCAGTCTGGTCTCAGGCTCAAAGAGCCTTTCTTAGGTAAGATCCAAACTTAAGGGTAAATATTGCCCTCATCCTTTACAAAACATTTGCTTCACAGTGCCTTCTCAGCCTGCATTTTGAAACTTGTCGAATTTTTTTTGTTTTTGCTAGTCTTGGGACTTGACCTCAGAGTGTGAACATTGTTCTTGGGCTTTCTTTAGGCTTTAGCTGTCCCACCGAGCCACAGCACCACTTGCAGCGTTTTCTATGTATGTGGTAATGAGGAATCAAACCTGAGTCTTTTTGCGTGGTAGCCAAGGACTCTACCACTAGGTCAAACACACAGGGCATCTTGCACATATTTTTGACGTCAATCTACTAGGATATTATTAGGTTTCTGTATCCTAATCAATTTTTTCCTGATGATTAGCTTTGCTGTCATGTGTAAAAAATGCAAAAGGGAAAAACACAGAAGAATTAGTGAAATTAAAAAAAAGCATTACACACATAGATAAGTGTTCATTCTTTGTAGGAGAAAGGATATTTTGATAGGATGATGATGACTTTATAATTAGTATGTCAGGGTTGAGAGTTTGGCATAGTGGTAGAGTGCTTGCCTAGCATCCATGAAGATCTGGGTTTGATTGCTCAGTATCACATAGATAGAAAATCTAGATGTGGCACTGTGGCTCAAGTGGCAGAGGGCTAGACTTGAGAAAACCCGAGGACAGTGCTCAGGCCCTGAATTCAAGCCCCAAGACTGGCAGAAAGATAAAAGAAAATAAAAATGCTTTTTACGAGCTAATTCACTCACAGCATTGGCTTCTGAAGTCTTCGCTTCTACATCTTGTGAAATACCACTTTCCCTCAACGTAGACAAGAAAAACAGATCCATCCCATGGTCCACTGTGAGGCCACTGGTTGGGCTAAGAGCTAGTCGTGCAGCAACACGTCAGTTTTATTCTAATACTTTCCAACTTTGTACTCAAATATGCTACCTTCTTACCAACTTAGGTCAGTTATCCTTATGCTATACCTTTTCTTCATTACTACAATATTCTTACACTCCTACGTTAATCCTCTTGTACTTCCCCTGATCTCTCTCATTCTTTTTTTCTATCTCTGGACCTCTGCTCGTCTTTCAACCCTTATACTGCACGGATCTACACTTGATGGCTGTTGAGCAATATTGTATATGTAGGTGGTTAATTATTTTCTAGGCTCAGAGGGACTTAAAGACAATAGAGATTGGATTGAGGGGCTTATTGTTTTGGGTATAAATCGCTTATCAGTGGTTGTATTAGACTTGTCTGTAAGTGCACAAAAAGAAAGAGTGATAATACCAATCAAAACTTGTGAACATCTAGTGTCTGCCAGCTACAGAGGGCTAGGTTGGTTATATCTGAAAAACTATAATCGTATTTACTAGTAATCTTGCTCCCATTTTCAAATGGGCAGAACGAGAAACTCAAGAAAAATGTCAAATCAAGAAACAACATCCCCCACCCAATGTAAACAGACAATGGAACTGTCACTGGCAAACCTAGAGGTGAGTCTTCCAAGTGCTACACAAATGCAACTGATAAACATCATTTATGGAAAATGTGAAAATATAAAGAAAGAGATAATGGAGGAATTCATAACTAAACAAGAGGAAAGCAAAAACAAGGTGATAAGTGAAAAAGAAGAAGCCATAAAGGAGGCCATAATAAAGGTTTTTCAAAGAAAGATGGATGAATTCATAGAATCCACAAATAAAAACGTGACCAAACTCCAGCAAATGTCCAAAGGAAATAAAGCTACTGAGCTAAGCACTCAAAAGGAAATCAAGGAGATAAAGAAATCCATACATGATCTAAAACAAGAGATGCAAGGCATCAAAAATGAACAATTAGAAGCAAGGGAGATGAAAAGTAAAGTAGATAGTTTTGATAGCATGTTAGACAATGCAGAGGAGAGAATTTCCGGGGCTGAAGATAATTTAGTTATTATAGAGAAAGAACAGAAAATGAGTCAATCCAAATCTAGGAAATATGAGAGAGCACTTCAGGAGGTCCAAGATACAATTAGGAAGTCTAATATAAGGCTAGTTGGTATTGAGGAGGGCGTGGAGAAAGAGGTCAATGGTATTGGAAATATACTTCAGGGAATCATCTCAGAGAATCTCCCAAATATCCAGAAGGGCAGGCCCATCCAGATACGAGAAGCTTTTAGAACCCCAAACACACCTGACCAGAAAAATATCCCACCGCCACATTTTGATCCAAACTGGATCAATAGAAACGAAAGAAAAGATCCTAAAGGCAGCCAGGGAAAAGGGATCAGTAACCTATAAAGGCAAACCAATCAGAATAACCCCAGATTTCTCAGCAGAGACCATGCAAGCACAAAGTGACTGGAAGCATACATGTCATGCCCTTAAATCAAACCAAGAATACTGTAGCCAGCTAAGCTCTCATTCATAACTGAGGGAACAATAAAAACATTCCATTCCTGGGAAAAGCTGCAACAATATGTCGCAACAAAACCAACACTACAGAGAATTCTCAACGATGCTCTATACATAGAAAACCAAAATAAATGCAATATAGAGAAAGAAATGGCACCTAAACAGCATACCACCTAAGGACCACAAGAACTGTCAAGACACAGGCCCTACTAAAAGCTTTTAAACATGGTAGGAACTAATAAATATCTCTCAATCCTAACTCTCAATATCAATGCACTTAACTCTCCAATTAAACTGCATAGGCTGTCTAGTTGGATCAAAAAGCAAGAGCCATCGTTCTGCTGTCTTCAAGAGACACATCTTACCCAAAAACAATCATCTTTTGAAAGGGAGAGGTTGGAATAAACTCTATCAAGCTAACTGCCCCCATAAACAGGCTGGAGTTGCCATCCTCATATCAGATACAATAGACTTCAAACTAAAATTAGTAAGAAAAGACACAGAAGGTTACTACATACTACTAAAGGGATCTTTCCTCCAGGAAGACATAACGATCCTAAATATTTACACACCCAATCCCGGAGCTCCAAACTTCATCAAGCAAATTTACTTACACTGAAACCATACATAGATCGAAATACAGTGATTGTCGGTGACTTTAACACACCAACTCACCTATGGACAGATCAACAAGGCAAAAACTCAACAGAGAAACCTTAGAACTGAACAACTATATAGACCAACTAGATCTAACAGACATCTGCAGAATATTCCACCCAGTAACAACACAATATACGTTTTTCTCAGCAGCACATGGAACATTTTCGAAAATAGACCACATCTTAGGCCATAAAACAAACCTGGACAGATTCAGAAACCCTGATATTATTCCATGCACACTCTCAGACCATAAAGGCATCAAATTGGAACTGAACACACATCTCCACCAACGAAAACCTTATAACTCATGGAGACAGAACAACACATTGTTGAATCAAAAACAATGGATAATCGAAGAGATCAGAAGAGATATCCAACTGTTTATGAAATTTAACAATAAGGAGCACACAAATATCAACTCCTTAGGGACACAACAAAGGCAGTACTCAGAGGAAAATTTATAGCGCTGAGTGGCTACAACAGCAAGTTGGAAAAATGGCAAACCAACTAGTTAATGTCGCACCTTAACCTCCTGGAAAAAGAGCAACAAACCAACCCTAAACCCATTAGGAGAAAGCAAATTATTAAAATCAAAGCAGAATTAAGCGATTTGGAATAAAAAAACGTATAGAAAGAATCAACAAAACAAGGAGTTGGTTCTTTGAAAGAATTAACAAAATTGACAAGCCCTTAGCAAATCTTACCAAAAAAAGAAGAGCGCATATCGAAATAAACAAAATCGCAGATGAAAATGGCAATATCACGACAGAAATTTCCCAGATCCAGAATATCTGGAGGGAATACTTCTCAAACCTTTAAGCCAACAAATTTGAGAATCTAGAAGAAATGGATGAATTCCTAGACAATATTAACATACCCACACTGAACCAAGAAGAGCTAACCCAACTCAACAGGCCTATTTCAAGCTCTGAAATAGAAATGGAAATTAGACAACTTCCCCTTAAAAAGAGCCCAGGGCCAGATGGATTCCCAGCTGAATTCTATAAGGTCTTCAAAGCAGAGCTCACACCAATACTCCTCAAGCTCTTCAAAGAAATTGAAAATGAAGGTTCTTTACCAAACTCATTCTGTGAAGCCAGTATATCCATCTTCCCCAAACCAGACAGAGATTCATCAAAGAAAGAGAACTATAGACCCATTTCTTTGATGAACATCGATGCAAAACTTCTCAACAAAATACTGGCCAACCGTCTACAACAACTCTTCAAAAAATTATACATTATGATCAAACTGGATTCATCACAGGGAGGCAAAGCTGGTTCAACATACACAAATCAATTAATATAATTCAACACATCAACAGGAGCAAGGACAAAAATCACATGATTGTCTCAATAGATGCGGAAAAGGCATTTGACAAGATCCAAAACCCCTTTATGTTAAAAGATGTGGAGAAACTAGGACTCCATGGAACATTTCTCAGTGTAATAAAGGCTGTGTATGAGAAACCCACTGCTAGTATTATACTTAATGGTGAAAATCTAAAGCCATTCCCTCTAAAATCAGGAACGAGACAAGGATGCCCACTCTCTCCACTCCTTTTTAACATAGTACTAGATTTCCTAGGCAGTGCAATAAGGCAAGAAGCAAGCATAAAGGGGATCCAAGTAGGGAAAGAGGATATAAAACTATCCCTCTTTGCAGATGACATGATTCTGAATTTAAAGAATCCTATAGACTCTACTCCCAAGCTCCTTGAGTTGATTTAAAGCTTTGGAAGTGTAGCAGGCCATAAAATCAACCCTCACAAATCAACTGCCTTCCTTTACGCCAACAGTGAGAGGAATGAGGCAATAATCAGGAAAGAAACTCCTTTCACAATAGCTTCAAAGAAAATAAAGTACCTAGGAATTAGCTTAACTAAGAATGTAAAGGATCTTTTAGATGAAAACTTTAAAACCCTAAAAGAGGAAATTAAAGCAGAACTAAGGAAATGGAAAAACCTCCCATGTTCCTGGATTGGAAGAATCAACATTGTGAAAATGATAATCTTGCCAATGGCTATCTACAAATTCAATGCAATACCCATCAACATCCCAATGTCATTCTTTAAAGAAATAGAAGAGGCAATTCAAAATTTCATATGGAATAATAAAAGACCCCGTATAGCAAAAACACTTCTTAGCAGAAAGAACAGCGCTGGAGGAATTTCAATTCCAAACTTTAGACTCTATTACAGAGCTATAATTCTCAAAACAGCTTGGTACGGGCACAAGAACAGGCCTGAAGTCCAATGGAATAGAACTGCGGACCCAGATATTAAACCACAGACCTATGGCCACCTAATCTTTGACAAGGGAGCCAAAAAATAGAATGGAAGAAAGATAGCCTCTTCAACAAGTTCTGCTGGCAGAACTGGTTAAGCACCTGCAGAAAACTAAAGTTGGATCCTTCTTTGTCACCTTGCACTAGAATTAACTCCAAATGGATCAAAGACCTGGCAGTAAAAGCTGACGCATTGAAAAGTTTACAGGAAGGAATAGGAGATACACTAGGCCTCCTTGGCACAGGTTGACACTTTCTTAATAAGGACCAAGAATCACAACAAATCAGAGAAAGGCTGGATAAGTGGGACTGCATTAAACTGCAGAGCTTTTGTATGGCAACGGATATAGCTAGTAAACTAATCAGGAGGCCTACAGAGTGGGAGAAGATCTTCACCAACCAAACAACGGACAAAGGCCTCATATCTAAAATGTATCAACAACTCAAAAAATTGAATCACTCCAAAACTAACCTCCAAAGTAACATCCATCCCATTAAAAAATGGGCCAAAGACTTAAAGAGAGTCTTCTCTGAAGAAGAAACAAAAATGGCCTATAGACACATGAAGAAATGCTCCACATCTCTGGTCATAAAAGAAATGCAAATCAAAACAACTCTAAGATTCCACCTCACTCCAGTTAGAATGGCCAGGATCAGGAAAACGAATGACAACAGATGCTGGAGGGGATGTGGACAGGAGGGATCACTACTACATTGTTGGTGGAAGTGCAAACTCGTTCAACCACTATGGAAAGCAGTGTGGCAGTGCCTCAAAAGGCTAAACATAGAACTCCCTTATGACCCAGCAATTCCACTACTTGGCATTTACCCAACAATCCAGAAACAAGGGCATACTAAACCCACTAGCACAACAATGTTCATTGCAGCGCTATTCACCATAGCAAATATATGGAACCAACCCAGATGTCCCTCACTTGATGAGTGGATCAACAAGTTGTGGTATTTGTACACAATGGAATTCTATGCTGCTGTCAGAAAGAATGATATCGCCCCATTTGTTAGGAAATTGAAAGACTTTGAACAAATCATATTCAGTAAAGTAAGCCAGACTCAAAGGAACTTAGGCTCAGTGGTTTCCCTCATTCGTCATAATCAGTAGAAACCTTGGGCTCTACTAGCAGAGATTTGCAATAGAGCAAAAGGCCATATATAAGACCATATAATGGGAAGCTAATTGAAAGGACCTCCAGGGTATTGAAACAAAAGCCACATAATGATTGATTGTTGTCCTTAATGTACTATGTTGTCTCTCATCTCCTTTGCTGTCCCTTGGTTAGCCCATATTGGTATAGTATCTCACTTTGTTATCTGATATATTGAATTTATTTGTATTTGGATATTTGAAATTTGATAGGGAAAGGGGGAAAACCAAGATGGGTGGCGGGTGTGGGGTTGGAGGGAAATGGGTACCAAGACATGGGAAAGGGTATCAATGTTTGTGAATTAATGCACCTTCTATCTAGCAAATATCATGTAACCCTTTTACTAATTACAATAAAAAAATTTTTAAAAAAAGAAAGTTGTAGTGTGTGGGGAGGATGATGGGGTCAAATACATTTCTTCTTAGAAATATACCTCATCTGGTTGCCCTGGATTTTCCTGGCCTTCTTCTTAGAGAAAGGCCTGTTATACTGGATTTGTGGCTTGGCAATGATCTAGCATGTACATCTTCCAGTAAGACATCCACAACTTCCATGCCTGAGAGTCGAGTTTCCTGACCTTTGGCAACAGCACAGCAACATCTTTCTTCCTCCTGAGCCACAGGCCAAGTGAGCTGGCTTGAGCTGGTTGTTAGTTACAGTGGCTTGGTTACCAGGGTTGCATATTCTGTTCCATTGTGAGGGAGGCAGGGTCACCTTTCATGGCCCAATGACCAAAGATCCTTGCTCACAGAAGACCTCAGCAAAGACATACTGGAGGCTGAATCTCTCCTGCAATCTCACAATATACATGTGGATGTAGTAAACAGCACACCTTATTTGTCCAATCCCAATGTCTTCCACTAGGCCCAACTACCAGTCTGGTCTCAGGCTCAAAGAGCCTTTCTTAGGTAAGATCCAAACTTAAGGGTAAATATTGCCCTCATCCTTTACAAAACATTTGCTTCACAGTGCCTTCTCAGCCTGCATTTTGAAACTTGTCGAATTTTTTTTGTTTTTGCTAGTCTTGGGACTTGACCTCAGAGTGTGAACATTGTTCTTGGGCTTTCTTTAGGCTTTAGCTGTCCCACCGAGCCACAGCACCACTTGCAGCGTTTTCTATGTATGTGGTAATGAGGAATCAAACCTGAGTCTTTTTGCGTGGTAGCCAAGGACTCTACCACTAGGTCAAACACACAGGGCTTCTTGCACATATTTTTGACGTCAATCTACTAGGATATTATTAGGTTTCTGTATCCTAATCAATTTTTTCCTGATGATTAGCTTTGCTGTCATGTGTAAAAAATGCAAAAGGGAAAAACACAGAAGAATTAGTGAAATTAAAAAAAAGCATTACACACATAGATAAGTGTTCATTCTTTGTAGGAGAAAGGATATTTTGATAGGATGATGATGACTTTATAATTAGTATGTCAGGGTTGAGAGTTTGGCATAGTGGTAGAGTGCTTGCCTAGCATCCATGAAGATCTGGGTTTGATTGCTCAGTATCACATAGATAGAAAATCTAGATGTGGCACTGTGGCTCAAGTGGCAGAGGGCTAGACTTGAGAAAACCCGAGGACAGTGCTCAGGCCCTGAATTCAAGCCCCAAGACTGGCAGAAAGATAAAAGAAAATAAAAATGCTTTTTACGAGCTAATTCACTCACAGCATTGGCTTCTGAAGTCTTCGCTTCTACATCTTGTGAAATACCACTTTCCCTCAACGTAGACAAGAAAAACAGATCCATCCCATGGTCCACTGTGAGGCCACTGGTTGGGCTAAGAGCTAGTCGTGCAGCAACACGTCAGTTTTATTCTAATACTTTCCAACTTTGTACTCAAATATGCTACCTTCTTACCAACTTAGGTCAGTTATCTTTTTGCTATACCTTTTCTTCATTACTACAATATTCTTACACTCCTACGTTAATCCTCTTGTACTTCCCCTGATCTCTCTCATTCTTTTTTTCTATCTCTGGACCTCTGCTCGTCTTTCAACCCTTATACTGCACGGATCTACACTTGATGGCTGTTGAGCAATATTGTATATGTAGGTGGTTAATTATTTTCTAGGCTCAGAGGGACTTAAAGACAATAGAGATTGGATTGAGGGGCTTATTGTTTTGGGTATAAATCGCTTATCAGTGGTTGTATTAGACTTGTCTGTAAGTGCACAAAAAGAAAGAGTGATAATACCAATCAAAACTTGTGAACATCTAGTGTCTGCCAGCTACAGAGGGCTAGGTTGGTTATATCTGAAAAACTATAATCGTATTTACTAGTAATCTTGCTCCCATTTTCAAATGGGCAGAACGAGAAACTCAAGAAAAATGTCAAATCAAGAAACAACATCCCCCACCCAATGTAAACAGACAATGGAACTGTCACTGGCAAACCTAGAGGTGAGTCTTCCAAGTGCTACACAAATGCAACTGATAAACATCATTTATGGAAAATGTGAAAATATAAAGAAAGAGATAATGGAGGAATTCATAACTGAACAAGAGGAAAGCAAAAACAAGGTGATAAGTGAAAAAGAAGAAGCCATAAAGGAGGCCATAATAAAGGTTTTTCAAAGAAAGATGGATGAATTCATAGAATCCACAAATAAAAACGTGACCAAACTCCAGCAAATGTCCAAAGGAAATAAAGCTACTGAGCTAAGCACTCAAAAGGAAATCAAGGAGATAAAGAAATCCATACATGATCTAAAACAAGAGATGCAAGGCATCAAAAATGAACAATTAGAAGCAAGGGAGATGAAAAGTAAAGTAGATAGTTTTGATAGCATGTTAGACAATGCAGAGGAGAGAATTTCCGGGGCTGAAGATAATTTAGTTATTATAGAGAAAGAACAGAAAATGAGTCAATCCAAATCTAGGAAATATGAGAGAGCACTTCAGGAGGTCCAAGATACAATTAGGAAGTCTAATATAATGCTAGTTGGTATTGAGGAGGGCGTGGAGAAAGAGGTCAATGGTATTGGAAATATACTTCAGGGAATCATCTCAGAGAATCTCCCAAATATCCAGAAGGGCAGGCCCATCCAGATACGAGAAGCTTTTAGAACCCCAAACACACCTGACCAGAAAAATATCCCACCGCCACATTTTGATCCAAACTGGATCAATAGAAACGAAAGAAAAGATCCTAAAGGCAGCCAGGGAAAAGGGATCAGTAACCTATAAAGGCAAACCAATCAGAATAACCCCAGATTTCTCAGCAGAGACCATGCAAGCACAAAGTGACTGGAAGCATACATGTCATGCCCTTAAATCAAACCAAGAATACTGTAGCCAGCTAAGCTCTCATTCATAACTGAGGGAACAATAAAAACATTCCATTCCTGGGAAAAGCTGCAACAATATGTCGCAACAAAACCAACACTACAGAGAATTCTCAACGATGCTCTATACATAGAAAACCAAAATAAATGCAATATAGAGAAAGAAATGGCACCTAAACAGCATACCACCTAAGGACCACAAGAACTGTCAAGACACAGGCCCTACTAAAAGCTTTTAAACATGGTAGGAACTAATAAATATCTCTCAATCCTAACTCTCAATATCAATGCACTTAACTCTCCAATTAAACTGCATAGGCTGTCTAGTTGGATCAAAAAGCAAGAGCCATCGTTCTGCTGTCTTCAAGAGACACATCTTACCCAAAAACAATCATCTTTTGAAAGGGAGAGGTTGGAATAAACTCTATCAAGCTAACTGCCCCCATAAACAGGCTGGAGTTGCCATCCTCATATCAGATACAATAGACTTCAAACTAAAATTAGTAAGAAAAGACACAGAAGGTTACTACATACTACTAAAGGGATCTTTCCTCCAGGAAGACATAACGATCCTAAATATTTACACACCCAATCCCGGAGCTCCAAACTTCATCAAGCAAACTTTACTTACACTGAAACCATACATAGATCGAAATACAGTGATTGTCGGTGACTTTAACACACCAACTCACCTATGGACAGATCAACAAGGCAAAAACTCAACAGAGAAACCTTAGAACTGAACAACTATATAGACCAATTAGATCTAACAGACATCTGCAGAATATTCCACCCAGTAACAACACAATATACGTTTTTCTCAGCAGCACATGGAACATTTTCGAAAATAGACCACATCTTAGGCCATAAAACAAACCTGGACAGATTCAGAAACCCTGATATTATTCCATGCACACTCTCAGACCATAAAGGCATCAAATTGGAACTGAACACACATCTCCACCAACGAAAACCTTATAACTCATGGAGACAGAACAACACATTGTTGAATCAAAAACAATGGATAATCGAAGAGATCAGAAGAGATATCCAACTGTTTATGAAATTTAACAATAAGGAGCACACAAATATCAACTCCTTAGGGACACAACAAAGGCAGTACTCAGAGGAAAATTTATAGCGCTGAGTGGCTACAACAGCAAGTTGGAAAAATGGCAAACCAACTAGTTAATGTCGCACCTTAACCTCCTGGAAAAAGAGCAACAAACCAACCCTAAACCCATTAGGAGAAAGCAAATTATTAAAATCAAAGCAGAATTAAGCGATTTGGAATAAAAAAACGTATAGAAAGAATCAACAAAACAAGGAGTTGGTTCTTTGAAAGAATTAACAAAATTGACAAGCCCTTAGCAAATCTTACCAAAAAAAGAAGAGCGCATATCGAAATAAACAAAATCGCAGATGAAAATGGCAATATCACGACAGAAATTTCCCAGATCCAGAATATCTGGAGGGAATACTTCTCAAACCTTTAAGCCAACAAATTTGAGAATCTAGAAGAAATGGATGAATTCCTAGACAATATTAACATACCCACACTGAACCAAGAAGAGCTAACCCAACTCAACAGGCCTATTTCAAGCTCTGAAATAGAAATGGAAATTAGACAACTTCCCCTTAAAAAGAGCCCAGGGCCAGATGGATTCCCAGCTGAATTCTATAAGGTCTTCAAAGCAGAGCTCACACCAATACTCCTCAAGCTCTTCAAAGAAATTGAAAATGAAGGTTCTTTACCAAACTCATTCTGTGAAGCCAGTATATCCATCTTCCCCAAACCAGACAGAGATTCATCAAAGAAAGAGAACTATAGACCCATTTCTTTGATGAACATCGATGCAAAACTTCTCAACAAAATACTGGCCAACCGTCTACAACAACTCTTCAAAAAATTATACATTATGATCAAACTGGATTCATCACAGGGAGGCAAAGCTGGTTCAACATACACAAATCAATTAATATAATTCAACACATCAACAGGAGCAAGGACAAAAATCACATGATTGTCTCAATAGATGCGGAAAAGGCATTTGACAAGATCCAAAACCCCTTTATGTTAAAAGATGTGGAGAAACTAGGACTCCATGGAACATTTCTCAGTGTAATAAAGGCTGTGTATGAGAAACCCACTGCTAGTATTATACTTAATGGTGAAAATCTAAAGCCATTCCCTCTAAAATCAGGAACGAGACAAGGATGCCCACTCTCTCCACTCCTTTTTAACATAGTACTAGATTTCCTAGGCAGTGCAATAAGGCAAGAAGCAAGCATAAAGGGGATCCAAGTAGGGAAAGAGGATATAAAACTATCCCTCTTTGCAGATGACATGATTCTGAATTTAAAGAATCCTATAGACTCTACTCCCAAGCTCCTTGAGTTGATTTAAAGCTTTGGAAGTGTAGCAGGCCATAAAATCAACCCTCACAAATCAACTGCCTTCCTTTACGCCAACAGTGAGAGGAATGAGGCAATAATCAGGAAAGAAACTCCTTTCACAATAGCTTCAAAGAAAATAAAGTACCTAGGAATTAGCTTAACTAAGAATGTAAAGGATCTTTTAGATGAAAACTTTAAAACCCTAAAAGAGGAAATTAAAGCAGAACTAAGGAAATGGAAAAACCTCCCATGTTCCTGGATTGGAAGAATCAACATTGTGAAAATGATAATCTTGCCAATGGCTATCTACAAATTCAATGCAATACCCATCAACATCCCAATGTCATTCTTTAAAGAAATAGAAGAGGCAATTCAAAATTTCATATGGAATAATAAAAGACCCCGTATAGCAAAAACACTTCTTAGCAGAAAGAACAGCGCTGGAGGAATTTCAATTCCAAACTTTAGACTCTATTACAGAGCTATAATTCTCAAAACAGCTTGGTACGGGCACAAGAACAGGCCTGAAGTCCAATGGAATAGAACTGCGGACCCAGATATTAAACCACAGACCTATGGCCACCTAATCTTTGACAAGGGAGCCAAAAAATAGAATGGAAGAAAGATAGCCTCTTCAACAAGTTGTGCTGGCAGAACTGGTTAAGCACCTGCAGAAAACTAAAGTTGGATCCTTCTTTGTCACCTTGCACTAGAATTAACTCCAAATGGATCAAAGACCTGGCAGTAAAAGCTGACGCATTGAAAAGTTTACAGGAAGGAATAGGAGATACACTAGGCCTTCTTGGCACAGGTTGACACTTTCTTAATAAGGACCAAGAATCACAACAAATCAGAGAAAGGCTGGATAAGTGGGACTGCATTAAACTGCAGAGCTTTTGTATGGCAACGGATATAGCTAGTAAACTAATCAGGAGGCCTACAGAGTGGGAGAAGATCTTCACCAACCAAACAACGGACAAAGGCCTCATATCTAAAATGTATCAACAACTCAAAAAATTGAATCACTCCAAAACTAACCTCCAAAGTAACATCCATCCCATTAAAAAATGGGCCAAAGACTTAAAGAGAGTCTTCTCTGAAGAAGAAACAAAAATGGCCTATAGACACATGAAGAAATGCTCCACATCTCTGGTCATAAAAGAAATGCAAATCAAAACAACTCTAAGATTCCACCTCACTCCAGTTAGAATGGCCAGGATCAGGAAAACGAATGACAACAGATGCTGGAGGGGATGTGGACAGGAGGGATCACTACTACATTGTTGGTGGAAGTGCAAACTCGTTCAACCACTATGGAAAGCAGTGTGGCAGTGCCTCAAAAGGCTAAACATAGAACTCCCCTATGACCCAGCAATTCCACTACTTGGCATTTACCCAACAATCCAGAAACAAGGGCATACTAAACCCACTAGCACAACAATGTTCATTGCAGCGCTATTCACCATAGCAAAGATATGGAACCAACCCAGATGTCCCTCACTTGATGAGTGGATCAACAAGTTGTGGTATTTGTACACAATGGAATTCTATGCTGCTGTCAGAAAGAATGATATCGCCCCATTTGTTAGGAAATTGAAAGACTTTGAACAAATCATATTCAGTAAAGTAAGCCAGACTCAAAGGAACTTAGGCTCAGTGGTTTCCCTCATTCGTCATAATCAGTAGAAACCTTGGGCTCTACTAGCAGAGATTTGCAATAGAGCAAAAGGCCATATATAAGACCATATAATGGGAAGCTAATTGAAAGGACCTCCAGGGTATTGAAACAAAAGCCACATAATGATTGATTGTTGTCCTTAATGTACTATGTTGTCTCTCATCTCCTTTGCTGTCCCTTGGTTAGCCCATATTGGTATAGTATCTCACTTTGTTATCTGATATATTGAATTTATTTGTATTTGGATATTTGAAATTTGATAGGGAAAGGGGGAAAACCAAGATGGGTGGCGGGTGTGGGGTTGGAGGGAAATGGGTACCAAGACATGGGAAAGGGTATCAATGTTTGTGAATTAATGCACCTTCTATCTAGCAAATATCATGTAACCCTTTTACTAATTACAATAAAAAAATTTTTAAAAAAAGAAAGTTGTAGTGTGTGGGGAGGATGATGGGGTCAAATACATTTCTTCTTAGAAATATACCTCATCTGGTTGCCCTGGATTTTCCTGGCCTTCTTCTTAGAGAAAGGCCTGTTATACTGGATTTGTGGCTTGGCAATGATCTAGCATGTACATCTTCCAGTAAGACATCCACAACTTCCATGCCTGAGAGTCGAGTTTCCTGACCTTTGGCAACAGCACAGCAACATCTTTCTTCCTCCTGAGCCACAGGCCAAGTGAGCTGGCTTGAGCTGGTTGTTAGTTACAGTGGCTTGGTTACCAGGGTTGCATATTCTGTTCCATTGTGAGGGAGGCAGGGTCACCTTTCATGGCCCAATGACCAAAGATCCTTGCTCACAGAAGACCTCACCAAAGACATACTGGAGGCTGAATCTCTCCTGCAATCTCACAATATACATGTGGATGTAGTAAACAGCACACCTTATTTGTCCAATCCCAATGTCTTCCACTAGGCCCAACTACCAGTCTGGTCTCAGGCTCAAAGAGCCTTTCTTAGGTAAGATCCAAACTTAAGGGTAAATATTGCCCTCATCCTTTACAAAACATTTGCTTCACAGTGCCTTCTCAGCCTGCATTTTGAAACTTGTCGAATTTTTTTTGTTTTTGCTAGTCTTGGGACTTGACCTCAGAGTGTGAACATTGTTCTTGGGCTTTCTTTAGGCTTTAGCTGTCCCACCGAGCCACAGCACCACTTGCAGCGTTTTCTATGTATGTGGTAATGAGGAATCAAACCTGAGTCTTTTTGCGTGGTAGCCAAGGACTCTACCACTAGGTCAAACACACAGGGCATCTTGCACATATTTTTGACGTCAATCTACTAGGATATTATTAGGTTTCTGTATCCTAATCAATTTTTTCCTGATGATTAGCTTTGCTGTCATGTGTAAAAAATGCAAAAGGGAAAAACACAGAAGAATTAGTGAAATTAAAAAAAAGCATTACACACATAGATAAGTGTTCATTCTTTGTAGGAGAAAGGATATTTTGATAGGATGATGATGACTTTATAATTAGTATGTCAGGGTTGAGAGTTTGGCATAGTGGTAGAGTGCTTGCCTAGCATCCATGAAGATCTGGGTTTGATTGCTCAGTATCACATAGATAGAAAATCTAGATGTGGCACTGTGGCTCAAGTGGCAGAGGGCTAGACTTGAGAAAACCCGAGGACAGTGCTCAG
The DNA here is from genome assembly GCF_031878675.1 of Megascapheus bottae. Classification (NCBI taxonomy): domain Eukaryota; kingdom Metazoa; phylum Chordata; class Mammalia; order Rodentia; family Geomyidae; genus Megascapheus; species Megascapheus bottae. Next base: position 218,154 of record NW_028327450.1, on the reverse strand, counting down.
GCCCTGAATTCAAGCCCCAAGACTGGCAGAAAGATAAAAGAAAATAAAAATGCTTTTTACGAGCTAATTCACTCACAGCATTGGCTTCTGAAGTCTTCGCTTCTACATCTTGTGAAATACCACTTTCCCTCAACGTAGACAAGAAAAACAGATCCATCCCATGGTCCACTGTGAGGCCACTGGTTGGGCTAAGAGCTAGTCGTGCAGCAACACGTCAGTTTTATTCTAATGCTTTCCAACTTTGTACTCAAATATGCTACCTTCTTACCAACTTAGGTCAGTTATCCTTATGCTATACCTTTTCTTCATTACTACAATATTCTTACACTCCTACGTTAATCCTCTTGTACTTCCCCTGATCTCTCTCATTCTTTTTTTCTATCTCTGGACCTCTGCTCGTCTTTCAACCCTTATACTGCACGGATCTACACTTGATGGCTGTTGAGCAATATTGTATATGTAGGTGGTTAATTATTTTCTAGGCTCAGAGGGACTTAAAGACAATAGAGATTGGATTGAGGGGCTTATTGTTTTGGGTATAAATCGCTTATCAGTGGTTGTATTAGACTTGTCTGTAAGTGCACAAAAAGAAAGAGTGATAATACCAATCAAAACTTGTGAACATCTAGTGTCTGCCAGCTACAGAGGGCTAGGTTGGTTATATCTGAAAAACTATAATCGTATTTACTAGTAATCTTGCTCCCATTTTCAAATGGGCAGAACGAGAAACTCAAGAAAAATGTCAAATCAAGAAACAACATCCCCCACCCAATGTAAACAGACAATGGAACTGTCACTGGCAAACCTAGAGGTGAGTCTTCCAAGTGCTACACAAATGCAACTGATAAACATCATTTATGGAAAATGTGAAAATATAAAGAAAGAGATAATGGAGGAATTCATAACTGAACAAGAGGAAAGCAAAAACAAGGTGATAAGTGAAAAAGAAGAAGCCATAAAGGAGGCCATAATAAAGGTTTTTCAAAGAAAGATGGATGAATTCATAGAATCCACAAATAAAAACGTGACCAAACTCCAGCAAATGTCCAAAGGAAATAAAGCTACTGAGCTAAGCACTCAAAAGGAAATCAAGGAGATAAAGAAATCCATACATGATCTAAAACAAGAGATGCAAGGCATCAAAAATGAACAATTAGAAGCAAGGGAGATGAAAAGTAAAGTAGATAGTTTTGATAGCATGTTAGACAATGCAGAGGAGAGAATTTCCGGGGCTGAAGATAATTTAGTTATTATAGAGAAAGAACAGAAAATGAGTCAATCCAAATCTAGGAAATATGAGAGAGTACTTCAGGAGGTCCAAGATACAATTAGGAAGTCTAATATAAGGCTAGTTGGTATTGAGGAGGGCGTGGAGAAAGAGGTCAATGGTATTGGAAATATACTTCAGGGAATCATCTCAGAGAATCTCCCAAATATCCAGAAGGGCAGGCCCATCCAGATACGAGAAGCTTTTAGAACCCCAAACACACCTGACCAGAAAAATATCCCACCGCCACATTTTGATCCAAACTGGATCAATAGAAACGAAAGAAAAGATCCTAAAGGCAGCCAGGGAAAAGGGATCAGTAACCTATAAAGGCAAACCAATCAGAATAACCCCAGATTTCTCAGCAGAGACCATGCAAGCACAAAGTGACTGGAAGCATACATGTCATGCCCTTAAATCAAACCAAGAATACTGTAGCCAGCTAAGCTCTCATTCATAACTGAGGGAACAATAAAAACATTCCATTCCTGGGAAAAGCTGCAACAATATGTCGCAACAAAACCAACACTACAGAGAATTCTCAACGATGCTCTATACATAGAAAACCAAAATAAATGCAATATAGAGAAAGAAATGGCACCTAAACAGCATACCACCTAAGGACCACAAGAACTGTCAAGACACAGGCCCTACTAAAAGCTTTTAAACATGGTAGGAACTAATAAATATCTCTCAATCCTAACTCTCAATATCAATGCACTTAACTCTCCAATTAAACTGCATAGGCTGTCTAGTTGGATCAAAAAGCAAGAGCCATCGTTCTGCTGTCTTCAAGAGACACATCTTACCCAAAAACAATCATCTTTTGAAAGGGAGAGGTTGGAATAAACTCTATCAAGCTAACTGCCCCCATAAACAGGCTGGAGTTGCCATCCTCATATCAGATACAATAGACTTCAAACTAAAATTAGTAAGAAAAGACACAGAAGGTTACTACATACTACTAAAGGGATCTTTCCTCCAGGAAGACATAACGATCCTAAATATTTACACACCCAATCCCGGAGCTCCAAACTTCATCAAGCAAACTTTACTTACACTGAAACCATACATAGATCGAAATACAGTGATTGTCGGTGACTTTAACACACCAACTCACCTATGGACAGATCAACAAGGCAAAAACTCAACAGAGAAACCTTAGAACTGAACAACTATATAGACCAACTAGATCTAACAGACATCTGCAGAATATTCCACCCAGTAACAACACAATATACGTTTTTCTCAGCAGCACATGGAACATTTTCGAAAATAGACCACATCTTAGGCCATAAAACAAACCTGGACAGATTCAGAAACCCTGATATTATTCCATGCACACTCTCAGACCATAAAGGCATCAAATTGGAACTGAACACACATCTCCACCAACGAAAACCTTATAACTCATGGAGACAGAACAACACATTGTTGAATCAAAAACAATGGATAATCGAAGAGATCAGAAGAGATATCCAACTGTTTATGAAATTTAACAATAAGGAGCACACAAATATCAACTCCTTAGGGACACAACAAAGGCAGTACTCAGAGGAAAATTTATAGCGCTGAGTGGCTACAACAGCAAGTTGGAAAAATGGCAAACCAACTAGTTAATGTCGCACCTTAACCTCCTGGAAAAAGAGCAACAAACCAACCCTAAACCCATTAGGAGAAAGCAAATTATTAAAATCAAAGCAGAATTAAGCGATTTGGAATAAAAAAACGTATAGAAAGAATCAACAAAACAAGGAGTTGGTTCTTTGAAAGAATTAACAAAATTGACAAGCCCTTAGCAAATCTTACCAAAAAAAGAAGAGCGCATATCGAAATAAACAAAATCGCAGATGAAAATGGCAATATCACGACAGAAATTTCCCAGATCCAGAATATCTGGAGGGAATACTTCTCAAACCTTTAAGCCAACAAATTTGAGAATCTAGAAGAAATGGATGAATTCCTAGACAATATTAACATACCCACACTGAACCAAGAAGAGCTAACCCAACTCAACAGGCCTATTTCAAGCTCTGAAATAGAAATGGAAATTAGACAACTTCCCCTTAAAAAGAGCCCAGGGCCAGATGGATTCCCAGCTGAATTCTATAAGGTCTTCAAAGCAGAGCTCACACCAATACTCCTCAAGCTCTTCAAAGAAATTGAAAATGAAGGTTCTTTACCAAACTCATTCTGTGAAGCCAGTATATCCATCTTCCCCAAACCAGACAGAGATTCATCAAAGAAAGAGAACTATAGACCCATTTCTTTGATGAACATCGATGCAAAACTTCTCAACAAAATACTGGCCAACCGTCTACAACAACTCTTCAAAAAATTATACATTATGATCAAACTGGATTCATCACAGGGAGGCAAAGCTGGTTCAACATACACAAATCAATTAATATAATTCAACACATCAACAGGAGCAAGGACAAAAATCACATGATTGTCTCAATAGATGCGGAAAAGGCATTTGACAAGATCCAAAACCCCTTTATGTTAAAAGATGTGGAGAAACTAGGACTCCATGGAACATTTCTCAGTGTAATAAAGGCTGTGTATGAGAAACCCACTGCTAGTATTATACTTAATGGTGAAAATCTAAAGCCATTCCCTCTAAAATCAGGAACGAGACAAGGATGCCCACTCTCTCCACTCCTTTTTAACATAGTACTAGATTTCCTAGGCAGTGCAATAAGGCAAGAAGCAAGCATAAAGGGGATCCAAGTAGGGAAAGAGGATATAAAACTATCCCTCTTTGCAGATGACATGATTCTGAATTTAAAGAATCCTATAGACTCTACTCCCAAGCTCCTTGAGTTGATTTAAAGCTTTGGAAGTGTAGCAGGCCATAAAATCAACCCTCACAAATCAACTGCCTTCCTTTACGCCAACAGTGAGAGGAATGAGGCAATAATCAGGAAAGAAACTCCTTTCACAATAGCTTCAAAGAAAATAAAGTACCTAGGAATTAGCTTAACTAAGAATGTAAAGGATCTTTTAGATGAAAACTTTAAAACCCTAAAAGAGGAAATTAAAGCAGAACTAAGGAAATGGAAAAACCTCCCATGTTCCTGGATTGGAAGAATCAACATTGTGAAAATGATAATCTTGCCAATGGCTATCTACAAATTCAATGCAATACCCATCAACATCCCAATGTCATTCTTTAAAGAAATAGAAGAGGCAATTCAAAATTTCATATGGAATAATAAAAGACCCCGTATAGCAAAAACACTTCTTAGCAGAAAGAACAGCGCTGGAGGAATTTCAATTCCAAACTTTAGACTCTATTACAGAGCTATAATTCTCAAAACAGCTTGGTACGGGCACAAGAACAGGCCTGAAGTCCAATGGAATAGAACTGCGGACCCAGATATTAAACCACAGACCTATGGCCACCTAATCTTTGACAAGGGAGCCAAAAAATAGAATGGAAGAAAGATAGCCTCTTCAACAAGTTCTGCTGGCAGAACTGGTTAAGCACCTGCAGAAAACTAAAGTTGGATCCTTCTTTGTCACCTTGCACTAGAATTAACTCCAAATGGATCAAAGACCTGGCAGTAAAAGCTGACGCATTGAAAAGTTTACAGGAAGGAATAGGAGATACACTAGGCCTCCTTGGCACAGGTTGACACTTTCTTAATAAGGACCAAGAATCACAACAAATCAGAGAAAGGCTGGATAAGTGGGACTGCATTAAACTGCAGAGCTTTTGTATGGCAACGGATATAGCTAGTAAACTAATCAGGAGGCCTACAGAGTGGGAGAAGATCTTCACCAACCAAACAACGGACAAAGGCCTCATATCTAAAATGTATCAACAACTCAAAAAATTGAATCACTCCAAAACTAACCTCCAAAGTAACATCCATCCCATTAAAAAATGGGCCAAAGACTTAAAGAGAGTCTTCTCTGAAGAAGAAACAAAAATGGCCTATAGACACATGAAGAAATGCTCCACATCTCTGGTCATAAAAGAAATGCAAATCAAAACAACTCTAAGATTCCACCTCACTCCAGTTAGAATGGCCAGGATCAGGAAAACGAATGACAACAGATGCTGGAGGGGATGTGGACAGGAGGGATCACTACTACATTGTTGGTGGAAGTGCAAACTCGTTCAACCACTATGGAAAGCAGTGTGGCAGTGCCTCAAAAGGCTAAACATAGAACTCCCCTATGACCCAGCAATTCCACTACTTGGCATTTACCCAACAATCCAGAAACAAGGGCATACTAAACCCACTAGCACAACAATGTTCATTGCAGCGCTATTCACCATAGCAAAGATATGGAACCAACCCAGATGTCCCTCACTTGATGAGTGGATCAACAAGTTGTGGTATTTGTACACAATGGAATTCTATGCTGCTGTCAGAAAGAATGATATCGCCCCATTTGTTAGGAAATTGAAAGACTTTGAACAAATCATATTCAGTAAAGTAAGCCAGACTCAAAGGAACTTAGGCTCAGTGGTTTCCCTCATTCGTCATAATCAGTAGAAACCTTGGGCTCTACTAGCAGAGATTTGCAATAGAGCAAAAGGCCATATATAAGACCATATAATGGGAAGCTAATTGAAAGGACCTCCAGGGTATTGAAACAAAAGCCACATAATGATTGATTGTTGTCCTTAATGTACTATGTTGTCTCTCATCTCCTTTGCTGTCCCTTGGTTAGCCCATATTGGTATAGTATCTCACTTTGTTATCTGATATATTGAATTTATTTGTATTTGGATATTTGAAATTTGATAGGGAAAGGGGGAAAACCAAGATGGGTGGCGGGTGTGGGGTTGGAGGGAAATGGGTACCAAGACATGGGAAAGGGTATCAATGTTTGTGAATTAATGCACCTTCTATCTAGCAAATATCATGTAACCCTTTTACTAATTACAATAAAAAAATTTTTAAAAAAAGAAAGTTGTAGTGTGTGGGGAGGATGATGGGGTCAAATACATTTCTTCTTAGAAATATACCTCATCTGGTTGCCCTGGATTTTCCTGGCCTTCTTCTTAGAGAAAGGCCTGTTATACTGGATTTGTGGCTTGGCAATGATCTAGCATGTACATCTTCCAGTAAGACATCCACAACTTCCATGCCTGAGAGTCGAGTTTCCTGACCTTTGGCAACAGCACAGCAACATCTTTCTTCCTCCTGAGCCACAGGCCAAGTGAGCTGGCTTGAGCTGGTTGTTAGTTACAGTGGCTTGGTTACCAGGGTTGCATATTCTGTTCCATTGTGAGGGAGGCAGGGTCACCTTTCATGGCCCAATGACCAAAGATCCTTGCTCACAGAAGACCTCACCAAAGACATACTGGAGGCTGAATCTCTCCTGCAATCTCACAATATACATGTGGATGTAGTAAACAGCACACCTTATTTGTCCAATCCCAATGTCTTCCACTAGGCCCAACTACCAGTCTGGTCTCAGGCTCAAAGAGCCTTTCTTAGGTAAGATCCAAACTTAAGGGTAAATATTGCCCTCATCCTTTACAAAACATTTGCTTCACAGTGCCTTCTCAGCCTGCATTTTGAAACTTGTCGAATTTTTTTTGTTTTTGCTAGTCTTGGGACTTGACCTCAGAGTGTGAACATTGTTCTTGGGCTTTCTTTAGGCTTTAGCTGTCCCACCGAGCCACAGCACCACTTGCAGCGTTTTCTATGTATGTGGTAATGAGGAATCAAACCTGAGTCTTTTTGCGTGGTAGCCAAGGACTCTACCACTAGGTCAAACACACAGGGCTTCTTGCACATATTTTTGACGTCAATCTACTAGGATATTATTAGGTTTCTGTATCCTAATCAATTTTTTCCTGATGATTAGCTTTGCTGTCATGTGTAAAAAATGCAAAAGGGAAAAACACAGAAGAATTAGTGAAATTAAAAAAAAGCATTACACACATAGATAAGTGTTCATTCTTTGTAGGAGAAAGGATATTTTGATAGGATGATGATGACTTTATAATTAGTATGTCAGGGTTGAGAGTTTGGCATAGTGGTAGAGTGCTTGCCTAGCATCCATGAAGATCTGGGTTTGATTGCTCAGTATCACATAGATAGAAAATCTAGATGTGGCACTGTGGCTCAAGTGGCAGAGGGCTAGACTTGAGAAAACCCGAGGACAGTGCTCAGGCCCTGAATTCAAGCCCCAAGACTGGCAGAAAGATAAAAGAAAATAAAAATGCTTTTTACGAGCTAATTCACTCACAGCATTGGCTTCTGAAGTCTTCGCTTCTACATCTTGTGAAATACCACTTTCCCTCAACGTAGACAAGAAAAACAGATCCATCCCATGGTCCACTGTGAGGCCACTGGTTGGGCTAAGAGCTAGTCGTGCAGCAACACGTCAGTTTTATTCTAATACTTTCCAACTTTGTACTCAAATATGCTACCTTCTTACCAACTTAGGTCAGTTATCCTTATGCTATACCTTTTCTTCATTACTACAATATTCTTACACTCCTACGTTAATCCTCTTGTACTTCCCCTGATCTCTCTCATTCTTTTTTTCTATCTCTGGACCTCTGCTCGTCTTTCAACCCTTATACTGCACGGATCTACACTTGATGGCTGTTGAGCAATATTGTATATGTAGGTGGTTAATTATTTTCTAGGCTCAGAGGGACTTAAAGACAATAGAGATTGGATTGAGGGGCTTATTGTTTTGGGTATAAATCGCTTATCAGTGGTTGTATTAGACTTGTCTGTAAGTGCACAAAAAGAAAGAGTGATAATACCAATCAAAACTTGTGAACATCTAGTGTCTGCCAGCTACAGAGGGCTAGGTTGGTTATATCTGAAAAACTATAATCGTATTTACTAGTAATCTTGCTCCCATTTTCAAATGGGCAGAACGAGAAACTCAAGAAAAATGTCAAATCAAGAAACAACATCCCCCACCCAATGTAAACAGACAATGGAACTGTCACTGGCAAACCTAGAGGTGAGTCTTCCAAGTGCTACACAAATGCAACTGATAAACATCATTTATGGAAAATGTGAAAATATAAAGAAAGAGATAATGGAGGAATTCATAACTGAACAAGAGGAAAGCAAAAACAAGGTGATAAGTGAAAAAGAAGAAGCCATAAAGGAGGCCATAATAAAGGTTTTTCAAAGAAAGATGGATGAATTCATAGAATCCACAAATAAAAACGTGACCAAACTCCAGCAAATGTCCAAAGGAAATAAAGCTACTGAGCTAAGCACTCAAAAGGAAATCAAGGAGATAAAGAAATCCATACATGATCTAAAACAAGAGATGCAAGGCATCAAAAATGAACAATTAGAAGCAAGGGAGATGAAAAGTAAAGTAGATAGTTTTGATAGCATGTTAGACAATGCAGAGGAGAGAATTTCCGGGGCTGAAGATAATTTAGTTATTATAGAGAAAGAACAGAAAATGAGTCAATCCAAATCTAGGAAATATGAGAGAGTACTTCAGGAGGTCCAAGATACAATTAGGAAGTCTAATATAAGGCTAGTTGGTATTGAGGAGGGCGTGGAGAAAGAGGTCAATGGTATTGGAAATATACTTCAGGGAATCATCTCAGAGAATCTCCCAAATATCCAGAAGGGCAGGCCCATCCAGATACGAGAAGCTTTTAGAACCCCAAACACACCTGACCAGAAAAATATCCCACCGCCACATTTTGATCCAAACTGGATCAATAGAAACGAAAGAAAAGATCCTAAAGGCAGCCAGGGAAAAGGGATCAGTAACCTATAAAGGCAAACCAATCAGAATAACCCCAGATTTCTCAGCAGAGACCATGCAAGCACAAAGTGACTGGAAGCATACATGTCATGCCCTTAAATCAAACCAAGAATACTGTAGCCAGCTAAGCTCTCATTCATAACTGAGGGAACAATAAAAACATTCCATTCCTGGGAAAAGCTGCAACAATATGTCGCAACAAAACCAACACTACAGAGAATTCTCAACGATGCTCTATACATAGAAAACCAAAATAAATGCAATATAGAGAAAGAAATGGCACCTAAACAGCATACCACCTAAGGACCACAAGAACTGTCAAGACACAGGCCCTACTAAAAGCTTTTAAACATGGTAGGAACTAATAAATATCTCTCAATCCTAACTCTCAATATCAATGCACTTAACTCTCCAATTAAACTGCATAGGCTGTCTAGTTGGATCAAAAAGCAAGAGCCATCGTTCTGCTGTCTTCAAGAGACACATCTTACCCAAAAACAATCATCTTTTGAAAGGGAGAGGTTGGAATAAACTCTATCAAGCTAACTGCCCCCATAAACAGGCTGGAGTTGCCATCCTCATATCAGATACAATAGACTTCAAACTAAAATTAGTAAGAAAAGACACAGAAGGTTACTACATACTACTAAAGGGATCTTTCCTCCAGGAAGACATAACGATCCTAAATATTTACACACCCAATCCCGGAGCTCCAAACTTCATCAAGCAAACTTTACTTACACTGAAACCATACATAGATCGAAATACAGTGATTGTCGGTGACTTTAACACACCAACTCACCTATGGACAGATCAACAAGGCAAAAACTCAACAGAGAAACCTTAGAACTGAACAACTATATAGACCAATTAGATCTAACAGACATCTGCAGAATATTCCACCCAGTAACAACACAATATACGTTTTTCTCAGCAGCACATGGAACATTTTCGAAAATAGACCACATCTTAGGCCATAAAACAAACCTGGACAGATTCAGAAACCCTGATATTATTCCATGCACACTCTCAGACCATAAAGGCATCAAATTGGAACTGAACACACATCTCCACCAACGAAAACCTTATAACTCATGGAGACAGAACAACACATTGTTGAATCAAAAACAATGGATAATCGAAGAGATCAGAAGAGATATCCAACTGTTTATGAAATTTAACAATAAGGAGCACACAAATATCAACTCCTTAGGGACACAACAAAGGCAGTACTCAGAGGAAAATTTATAGCGCTGAGTGGCTACAACAGCAAGTTGGAAAAATGGCAAACCAACTAGTTAATGTCGCACCTTAACCTCCTGGAAAAAGAGCAACAAACCAACCCTAAACCCATTAGGAGAAAGCAAATTATTAAAATCAAAGCAGAATTAAGCGATTTGGAATAAAAAAACGTATAGAAAGAATCAACAAAACAAGGAGTTGGTTCTTTGAAAGAATTAACAAAATTGACAAGCCCTTAGCAAATCTTACCAAAAAAAGAAGAGCGCATATCGAAATAAACAAAATCGCAGATGAAAATGGCAATATCACGACAGAAATTTCCCAGATCCAGAATATCTGGAGGGAATACTTCTCAAACCTTTAAGCCAACAAATTTGAGAATCTAGAAGAAATGGATGAATTCCTAGACAATATTAACATACCCACACTGAACCAAGAAGAGCTAACCCAACTCAACAGGCCTATTTCAAGCTCTGAAATAGAAATGGAAATTAGACAACTTCCCCTTAAAAAGAGCCCAGGGCCAGATGGATTCCCAGCTGAATTCTATAAGGTCTTCAAAGCAGAGCTCACACCAATACTCCTCAAGCTCTTCAAAGAAATTGAAAATGAAGGTTCTTTACCAAACTCATTCTGTGAAGCCAGTATATCCATCTTCCCCAAACCAGACAGAGATTCATCAAAGAAAGAGAACTATAGACCCATTTCTTTGATGAACATCGATGCAAAACTTCTCAACAAAATACTGGCCAACCGTCTACAACAACTCTTCAAAAAATTATACATTATGATCAAACTGGATTCATCACAGGGAGGCAAAGCTGGTTCAACATACACAAATCAATTAATATAATTCAACACATCAACAGGAGCAAGGACAAAAATCACATGATTGTCTCAATAGATGCGGAAAAGGCATTTGACAAGATCCAAAACCCCTTTATGTTAAAAGATGTGGAGAAACTAGGACTCCATGGAACATTTCTCAGTGTAATAAAGGCTGTGTATGAGAAACCCACTGCTAGTATTATACTTAATGGTGAAAATCTAAAGCCATTCCCTCTAAAATCAGGAACGAGACAAGGATGCCCACTCTCTCCACTCCTTTTTAACATAGTACTAGATTTCCTAGGCAGTGCAATAAGGCAAGAAGCAAGCATAAAGGGGATCCAAGTAGGGAAAGAGGATATAAAACTATCCCTCTTTGCAGATGACATGATTCTGAATTTAAAGAATCCTATAGACTCTACTCCCAAGCTCCTTGAGTTGATTTAAAGCTTTGGAAGTGTAGCAGGCCATAAAATCAACCCTCACAAATCAACTGCCTTCCTTTACGCCAACAGTGAGAGGAATGAGGCAATAATCAGGAAAGAAACTCCTTTCACAATAGCTTCAAAGAAAATAAAGTACCTAGGAATTAGCTTAACTAAGAATGTAAAGGATCTTTTAGATGAAAACTTTAAAACCCTAAAAGAGGAAATTAAAGCAGAACTAAGGAAATGGAAAAACCTCCCATGTTCCTGGATTGGAAGAATCAACATTGTGAAAATGATAATCTTGCCAATGGCTATCTACAAATTCAATGCAATACCCATCAACATCCCAATGTCATTCTTTAAAGAAATAGAAGAGGCAATTCAAAATTTCATATGGAATAATAAAAGACCCCGTATAGCAAAAACACTTCTTAGCAGAAAGAACAGCGCTGGAGGAATTTCAATTCCAAACTTTAGACTCTATTACAGAGCTATAATTCTCAAAACAGCTTGGTACGGGCACAAGAACAGGCCTGAAGTCCAATGGAATAGAACTGCGGACCCAGATATTAAACCACAGACCTATGGCCACCTAATCTTTGACAAGGGAGCCAAAAAATAGAATGGAAGAAAGATAGCCTCTTCAACAAGTTGTGCTGGCAGAACTGGTTAAGCACCTGCAGAAAACTAAAGTTGGATCCTTCTTTGTCACCTTGCACTAGAATTAACTCCAAATGGATCAAAGACCTGGCAGTAAAAGCTGACGCATTGAAAAGTTTACAGGAAGGAATAGGAGATACACTAGGCCTTCTTGGCACAGGTTGACACTTTCTTAATAAGGACCAAGAATCACAACAAATCAGAGAAAGGCTGGATAAGTGGGACTGCATTAAACTGCAGAGCTTTTGTATGGCAACGGATATAGCTAGTAAACTAATCAGGAGGCCTACAGAGTGGGAGAAGATCTTCACCAACCAAACAACGGACAAAGGCCTCATATCTAAAATGTATCAACAACTCAAAAAATTGAATCACTCCAAAACTAACCTCCAAAGTAACATCCATCCCATTAAAAAATGGGCCAAAGACTTAAAGAGAGTCTTCTCTGAAGAAGAAACAAAAATGGCCTATAGACACATGAAGAAATGCTCCACATCTCTGGTCATAAAAGAAATGCAAATCAAAACAACTCTAAGATTCCACCTCACTCCAGTTAGAATGGCCAGGATCAGGAAAACGAATGACAACAGATGCTGGAGGGGATGTGGACAGGAGGGATCACTACTACATTGTTGGTGGAAGTGCAAACTCGTTCAACCACTATGGAAAGCAGTGTGGCAGTGCCTCAAAAGGCTAAACATAGAACTCCCCTATGACCCAGCAATTCCACTACTTGGCATTTACCCAACAATCCAGAAACAAGGGCATACTAAACCCACTAGCACAACAATGTTCATTGCAGCGCTATTCACCATAGCAAAGATATGGAACCAACCCAGATGTCCCTCAGTTGATGAGTGGATCAACAAGTTGTGGTATTTGTACACAATGGAATTCTATGCTGCTGTCAGAAAGAATGACATCGCCCCATTTGTTAGTAAATGGAAAGACTTAGGAAAAATCATGTTCTGTGAAGTAAGCCAGACTCAAAGGAATGTAGGCTCAATGGTTTCCCTCATTCGTCATAATCAGTAGAAACCTTGGGCTCTACTAGCAGAGATTTGCAATTGAGCAAAATCATGATACATAAGGACATATAATGTGAAGCTAATTGAAAGGACCTCCAGGATAGTGAAACAAAAGCCATATAATGAATGATTGTTGTCCTTAATGTACTATGTTGTCTCTCATCTCCTTTACTGTTCCTTGGTTATCTCATATTTGTATAGTATCTCACTTTGTTATCTGATATATTGAATTTATTTGTATTTGGATATTTGAAATTTGATAGGGAAGGGGGGAAAACCAAGACAGGAGGGGGGTTTGGGGGGGGAGGGAAACAGGTACCAAGACGTGTGAAAGGGTATCAATGTATGTGAATTAATGCACCTTCTATCTGGCAAATATCATGTAACCCTTTTACTAATTACAATAAAAAAAATCTAAAAAAAATAATTATGGAAAAAAAGAAAAAGAAAAGCAGAAAAACTTCAGCCAGGGGTCTCCATTCCCCTCCGAATTCCAGAATGAACTTGCAAATTCCAGTTGAATTGCTACTTGTTTCTGATCCATTCAGCCTTAGCAGCTGGACTTACATATCAGAAAGAAAATAATATAAGGATAGAAATGTATCTCCAAGTTACAACATGTACTCACTTATGAAAGGCCCTAGGTTCAATCTCTAGCACATCTCCAGCACAGAAGGTTTTTGTTTTCTTTATTTTTTAATTTGAATAAGGCAATGATGTAAAACATTATATTTGGCTTCTAAATCTAAGTTAAATAGTCACGATTTGGGCCGAATCAAAAGTTAAAACAAAATAACTAATCTCTGCAGTTAGACCCAATCTTCTAGATGTTTTATAACGATAAGGAAAATGTCTAGATAAATACCCTACATGGCGTACAGACACATGAAGAAATGCTCAACATGTCTGGCCATAAAAGAAATGCAAATCAAAACAACTCTAAGATTCTACCTCACTCCAGTTAGAATGGCCAGGATCAAGAAATCTAATAACAATAGATGCTGGAGGGGATGTGGCCAGAAGGGATCACTACTACACTGTTGGTGGGAGTGCAAACTCCTTCAACCCCTATGGAAAAAACAGTATGGCATTCTTCAAAAGACTAAACATAGAGCTCCCCTATGAACCAGAAATTCCACTACTCAGCATTTACCCTCTTGTCTAGAAACAAGGACATACTAAATTCACTAGCACAACAATATTCATTGCAGCACTATTTACCATAGCAAAGATATGGAACCAGTCCAGATGCCCCTCAGTTGATGAGTGGATCAACAAGATGTGGTATTTATACACAACGGTATCCTATGCTGCTGTCAGAAAGAACGACATTGCCCCATTTGTAAAGAAATGGAAAGACATTGAAAAAATCATATTAAGTGAAGTAAGCCAGACCCAAAGGAACACAGGCTCAATGGTTTGTCTCATTTGACATTATCAGTAGAAACCTTGGGCTCACCTAACAGAGATTTACAATAGAGTAAAACCTAGATACATAAGGCCTTATAATATGATGCTAAATGAAAGAACCTCCAGGATACAGAAACAAAAGCCACATAATGAGTGATGGTTGTCCTTAATGTACTATGTTATCTCTCATCTCTTTTTCTGTCTCTTGGTTAACTCATATTGTTACAGTATTTCACCTGATTGTCTGATATATTGTATATATGTATATTTGGTTATTTCAAATAGGATAGGGAAGGGGGTAAAACAAGATGAGGGTTGGGGGTGGGGAGAGGGAACTGGGGACCAAGACAAGAGAAAGGGTATCAATGTTTGTGAAGTAATGCACCTTCTATCTGGTGAATATAATGTAACCCTTCTATTAATTACAATAAAATATATTAAAATAAAAAGAAGAGACACATCTTACCCAAAAACAATCATCTTTTGAAAGTGAGAGGTTGGAATAAACTCTATCAAGCTAATTGCCCCCATAAACAGGCTGGAGTTGCCATCCTCATATCAGGTACAATAGACTTCAAACTAAAATTAGTAAGAAAAGACAAAGAAGGTGACTACATACTACTAAAGGGATCTTTCCTCCAGGAAGACATAACGATCCTAAATATTTACACACCCTTTTGAAGATTCTCAAAAGATTGAAGATTCTGCCAGTGTAAGTTAGATTCCGGCATTGATATTAAATAATGCAATGAGTAGGGATTTATATTTGAAATATCACTGTTGACAAAATCTAACACACATTTGCTAAGTATTTGCTTTTGATTTCCCAAGAAGTTCAATACAAGCTAACATGTGTGGCATATATCGACTGGGAGAAATGATTCAGAATATGTGACTCATTTGAACAGGAGTCAGTGAAAAGATACAGAAGCAGGATACCCATATTGTGATAATTTGTATCTTTTGCATATTTTGTGTTTGTTATTAATTCCATTTGTAGTGTACATTTCTAGGTAAAAACTTTTAAAATGTTTCCACACAATTTGTTATTTCAACAGCAAAAAAAGACATTTATATGCCTGATAAAATTCACAGAATCCAAATTTTTCCGTATTATTTTTTGTTTTTTGTGTTTTTTTGGTGGGTCATAGATATTGAACTCAGCCTGGGCACTATCCCTGATCTCTTCAGCTCCAGGCTACCACCTAACCCTGGAGCCAAGCCCCACTTCCCATTTTATAAAGGTAAATTGGAGATAAGAGTCTCAGGTCTTTTTGTGCCAGGATGGCTTTAAACCTTGATCCTCAGATCTCAGCATCCTGAGTAGCTAGGATTATAGAAGTGAGCCACCACCCCATCATGCTCAGCTTTCTGTTTTTTTTAAACAAGCCCTTTGGCTGGAACTCGGTCTGAGCACTGTCCTTCAGCTTTCCTCAAGCCTAGTGATCTTCTACTTGAGCCACAGCACTACTTCTGGTTTTTTCTGTGTATGTGGTACTGCGGAATTGAACCTTCGTCTTCATACAAGCACTCTACAACTACGCCTAACTCCCAGCCCCTCCACATTAGTTTTTATGATAGATCTTTCCATGCATCTAGGATGGATAAAAATCCTTGTTGAGTTTCCCAAGATCAGGGAGTATAGGTGTGTCCCATCCTGTGTGGCTACATAACCATTGTTTATGGTACAGTTCTCTCTTCATTCTACCCATCTAGAACAATTTTCATCTTCCATGTATAATCATTAAACATTCAACTCTGGTCCTCTCTACTCCATTCTCTGGAACCATCGTGCTTTTTGGCTCTAAGGGTTTGTTGATCCTTGGAAGCTCTGGAAGGGAAAACATACCCTAGCTCTCCCTTTATGACTGCTGTATTTTTAGTTTACTGTAATCAAGATTCATCTGTAAAATATAGTAAAATGTTCTTCCTTTTCAATGCATTGTTTTGCATATTTCTATCTTTTGATTATTATTAATAGTTGTGAATGGATTCTCCACATATTTGTTTTAGTCTCTGCTTTCTCTTCCATTAGGTGCAAATCTAGAAATAGAAGTGTTGGACCATATTTCTATGTAATTCTATATTTAGTACTTTTTTAGCACTCTCCACGCAATTTTTGATTGTTTTATATTCCTTGCAGAACTATTCCAAAGTTCTACTTCTTCTCACTACTTTCCCTGTAATAGTTAGACTTTGAAAGTTGTTTTTTTTGTATGCGTGTGTGTGTGTGTGTGTGTTTGTGTGTGTGTATGTGGATCTTTTTGTTTAAAACTATATTTATATTAACATATTTAAAGTAATGATTTCATTGTAATTTTAATTTTTCTCATGACTGTTAATATTGAACTTCTTTCTACATTTTGAACTACTATTTCTATATATCTTTTTTAGAAAATCCTCTCCAATCTCCAATTTTTTTCCCTTTTTTTGTGGGGTAGTGGGGAAAGTCATGGGGCTTGGACCTTGGGCCGTGAGCTCTTTAGTTTAAGGCTATTGTCCTACCCTGAGTGTTGCCCCTCAGTTCTTCTGCTCACAGCTCCCTAACCCTCTTCCCATTATATACAGAACAAAGGTCATCCTCACTCTTTTTGAAAAAGTAAAACATACAGTAAATTTGTAGTATAAAACAGCAAGAAATAAATTTCTTGCCAGGTGCAGTGACTTCTACCTGTAATCCTAGCTACTCAGATATCAGGCTGATATCTAAAGATTTAGTTCAAAGCCAGCCTGGGCATTAGAAAGTCTATGAGACTCTCATCTACAGTTAACCACTAGAATATTGGAAATAGCACTGTTGCTTCATAGGTAGGGTGATAGCCTTGAGTTGAAGAGCTCAGGAACAGTGCCCAGCACCAGAGTTCAAGCCTTACAATTCCCCAGCCAAAAAAAAGAAAAGAAAGTTTCTTCCCCAAGTGACTATTATGCCAGGCATAGAATATTAACATTCTGGGTGTACTTCATAGTATTATTACTTGATACCCTAAGATTTTGCAATATTCTCACAGTACCAGCATATGTCATCATATAATGTAGTTCTTTTTCAATGGAATAATTCCATTTATAACCTAAATCTACTCCCCCGACTTATTTTTGTTGATACCACAATTGTCTAACATGATATGCCACAAGCCATTAAACATTTTATGGTGGGTAATTGGAAAGGAGTCTGATGGAATTTTGTGCCAGGCTGGCTTTGAACCATGGTCCTCAGATCTCAGTCTCCTGAGTAGCTAGGATGACAGGCGTGAGCCACCAACACCTGGCTTGCCTTTTCATTTTTTTGTGGGTCTTGGGACTTGAACTCTGGGCCTAGGCACCATCCCTAAGCTTTTCAGGTCAATATTTCATGTAAGTCTAAACATTTAAGTAAAGGAATAAAATTCCAACAAAAAAAGAATAAAATTCCAGACATGGTGTGCTTATTAACTCAGTGCCAATTACTTGATGAAAATGTGCCATTCCAGAAGCTGGTGTGATTTGATGATGTAGCTGTGGATTTCAGCTGGGAGGAGTGGCAGCATCTGGACAATGCTCAGAGGACCCTGTACAGAGATGTAATGCTGGAGACCTACAGCAACCTGGTGTCCTTAGGTGAGCAAAAGTCAAATTCACTTGCAAGGCCAAGTGCCTTGTTATTTTGCAGATACGTGAATGTTTATCAATCTTTCAATACTATTTAAACGAAAGATTCCAGGCCCTGAGAAGTATCATTACTTTCTAAAGAAAACCTAAGGTAATTTTGTACTCATTCTTCAGGATACCTTCAGGATACTTTGACAACAGTTCTAAATTATGTTTCCTCTAATGGAGACGACATTCCAAACTTACACAGTAATTGTAAGTGGATAAACAATCCAGAATAGAATATATATCATTATTGGAAATAGGATCTACAAATCACTAAACAGTGAGTGTATAATGGATACCTGGCACTAGGTGCAATGTTTCATGCCTGTAATCTTAAAATATTCAGGAGGAAGAAATTTAAGAATTCTAATTTGAAGCCAGCAATGGCATAAAAATTGCCATGAAAGTCTATAACTTCAAATAACCCCTCAAAACTGTTAGTGGATTGTCAAGAGTTTGATTTTGTGGTTGAGTGCTTGCCTAGCATGCATGAAGACCTATGCATGTAAGTGGAGCTGGGACTCAAACTGGTATTTTTCTAGCCTTGAGCAAGACAGCTAAGTTTATGCCATACAAAATGAATCCAGAGCTGGGGAAAAGTCAACCATGGAGCCAGTGAGAAATGAGAAAAAAGATTTAATAGATAACTTGTGAGTAGGATGTCTGCGAACTTAAAGCAATGATGACACAGCATAAGCAATAATTCTCTACTGTTTCTAATTTACAGGGCCCTGTGTTCCCAAACCTGTATTAATGGACAAGCTAGAACAATGTGCAGAACTCTGGATAGGAAATTCCTCTGACAAGAATATCACAGGTGAGTGAATGCATCTTCATATGGATGTTGGAGTCTGAGCCCCATTGGTAAGTTCATGTTGTGATGTACTGAGCAATGATATTCTTAGTTACCCTAAATCCTGTGTGGAACCTATGGAATTCTTTGTGAATGAATCAAGAATCATTTTCTTTTCCCAATCATATGCTTGGTCTCAGGGCCTGAGCATGGTCCTTGAGTTTTCTCAAGGCTAGCTCTCTACTTCTTGAGTCATAGCACCACTTCTGGCTTTTTCTTTGTATGTAGTACCAAGGAACTGAACCAGGTCTTTGTGCATGCTAGCCCAAACCCCCGGCACCAAGAATCATAGGGTGATATAATGAATTCTATTTGGCAGTAGAGTTAAAGTTAGATTTCCTTGTAGAAATCACCGTGAAACAAAATAAAATGAGAAAGCCATGAGCCCGTGGCTCTTACCTGTAATCCTAGCTACTTAGGAGGCTGAGATCTGAGGATCAAGGTTCAAAGACTGACCTATCACAAAAACACCTTAGACCCTTCTCTCCAATGAACCAATAGAAAATGAGAAGTGGGGTTGAGGCTAAAGACATAGGGCAGTAGCCTTGAGCTGAAGAGCTCAGGAAGAACAGCCAGGTCTAGAATTCAAGTCCCATGACTACAAAACAAGAAAGAAAGAAAGAACGAAAGAACGAAAGAACGAAAGAACGAAAGAAAGAAAGAAAGAAAGAAAGAAAGAAAGAAGAAAGAGGGAAGAAAGAGGGAAGAAAGGAAAGGAAGAAAGAAAGAAAGAAAGAGAGAAAGAAAGAAAGAAAGAAAGAAAGAAAGAAAGAAAGAAAGTAAGTAAGAAAGAAATAATGATATCTCATTTGTTTAAAACTAAGACTATAAATGATTGAGCAAACAAGGAATAAGTCAGGGCATTATTCTCTGATAAGGATAATATCTTTTTGCTGGTAGGAAGAGACTGGTATTCAGAACCAGACCTCTCCACCAGAAATTGAGCCTAGTGATAGAGTGCTTGCACAGGTTTGATTTGTTATTACCACATACATAGAAAAAGCCACAAGTAATGACTTCATTGGTAGGGTTCTAGTCTGGAGAAAACCCAAGGACAGTAGTTAGGTCCTAAGTTCAAACTCAGGAATGGAAGGAAAAAAACAACAAGAAAGTTTCAATCAACATAAGAAAATTAACTAGACAATGAGCTGGAGATTTTCTGGTCTTCCATGGTTCTGAGGGACAGGAGTGTTAGAAAAGGGATTTTTATAAGACTTCAAATGGAAAGAAACAAATTTCAAAATTCCCACAAATACCTAAATTGAGACTTTAGTGAGAAGTTGTAACTGAAGGGATATAGGTGTAAGTCCTTACTCTCAAGAATCGTTCTTGCTTGGATCAAAGTCAAACAGACATATAAACCAAACTTGTGGCCGCTGAATCTAGAAAAAATTCGTGTTCCTCATTTAACGGTTAATAAGCAAACAGCATTGAAACTGGGTAAGGTAATCCTATCTGCTACTCAGGACCTGAGACTCTTATCTATAGTTAACTCTAGAAAACAGGAAGTGGGGCTGTAGCTCAAGGATAGGGGTTATAGTCTTCTGATGAAGTGTTCAGGGACAGGGCCGAGGCCTATGAACTACAAAAAAAAAAAAGAAAAGAAATGAAAGTTTTAAAAAGATGCAAAACAGCACAATATTTTGATTATTTCTCAAAAATAAAAGAAAGGCAGCTATTCCTCAATGTATACACAAAAAAGTATTTGAAAAAAAAACAGCTGCAGGTATATTATAGGTAGTACTCAGCTTAAAACTGTAGCAATACATAGTTGGGTAATTTCAATAAATATTTCCTGTGATATAAAAAGAGAATAAAACACAGAAAAATATTATTGGTCATTGTAAAATATCATTTTCTTAATATGTTAGGGAGAAAAGCATATATTTCTCACAAATCAATTTCCACTTTTATATTTTAAAATATCTAACACTTAGGATGGGAAAGTAAAGTCATTACCTTTACAGTAAGGAATATTTGTATCTCATGTATGTTTGTGTCTTTTTTTCTATGACTCATTTTAGATGTCCAGGTAATGGAAAATGTGTTCAAGACCAAAGTTCACATGAATGTCTTTGTGAAGTAGCAGTTGCAAGTAGTATCGAAGTGGAGGAAAACGTGAGATTAGCAACAACTTTAAATTTGAGCTCTACACATAATCCAGAGCTGATTAGTAATAACGGTAACAACTTAGGGGTGAGGACTGAGGAGTTCATTAAGTGTCAGAACATGCTTCTGTTTCCTAAGCCTGATGAGATGCATGCTGCATATAGATCTCGTATGTCTCCTGTTCTTAAAAAATCCATCGGATATTCAGAGCATTTTATTCATGATTGTGACAGTCCAAAAGATCTGCAGTATCATAATTCTGTTCTCCCTACCCAAGAAATTCTTCAGGGAGGGAGGAAAACTGCTAAATGTACTGTGTGATGAAAAATATTGTACTTAACACCGACCATCACTACACATCCGAAAATGTACACAGGAGAGACTCCTCATACATGTAGTGAATGTGAGAAATCTTTCAGTAATGAAATACGCCTTACAATACCTCAGAGCAAATATCCTGAGATATGTGATGCATACATCTAGTGTGAAAATTAATTTCTGAGAAGTCAGACCTGACGCTCCAACCTCGATCTCCAAGAGAAGACAAACCTTATGAATATGAGGAACGTAATACAATTTCTGCCCAGAATTCAGCTCTCAGCACACATCAGAGATCTCACTCAGAAGAGAAATCTTATGAATGGGATAAATGTGGGAAGAATTTTAGACTGAAATCATACCTCACTTTGCACCAGAGAAGACACACAGAACAGAAACCTTATGAATGTAACAAATGTGAAAAGTCTTTCACCCAGAAGATACACCTTCGAATTCATCAAATAACACACACAGGAGAGAAATCTTATAAGTGTAATGAATGTGAAAAGTCTTTCCAAGGGAAGGGAAAACTTCGTGTTCATCAGAGATTACACACAGGAGTGAAACCTTATGAATGTAACCAATGTGTAAAGTCTTTCAGACAGAAATCTTCCCTCAAATTGCATCAAAGAACACACACAGGAGAGAAACCTTATGTGTGCACCAAATGTGGAAAGACCTTCAAGTGGAAGTCATATCTTGATGGGCATAATAGAACACACTCAGGAGAGAAAACTTATGCATGTAGTGAATGCGGAAAGTCTTTCAAATGGAAGGTAAAACTCCATGTTCATCAGAGAATATACTCAGGAGAAACACCTTATGAGTGTAACATATGTGGAAAGTCCTTCACACAGAAGCCAAACCTCAACATGCATAAGACAATTCAAACAGGAGAAAATCCTTATGAATGTAACTGAAGTGGAATGTCTTTCAAATGGAAGTCTTCCCTCAAATTGCATCAGAGAACACACACAGGAGAGAAACTGTACGAGTGCATCAAATGTGGTAAGACCTTCAGATGGAAGTCACATTACAGGAGGCATAACAGAATTCACACATATTAGAAACCTTAGGAATATAACCAAAGTTGAAAGTGTTTTGTGCAGTATTCACCCTTCAGGAAGCGTAAGAGAGTTCACACATATGAGAAGCCTTAGCAATGTAATAAATAGGAAAGACTTTTTAGTCTGTGGAAGAAAACTCAGCTTGTGTCACAGAACCAACACAAGATAAAACCCTTAATGAATGTAGCAAATGTTCAGTCTTTTCCCCAGAAGGCACAAGTCAAGATTTATCACTAAACACCCACAGGATAGAATCCTATGAATAAAATGAAAGGGAAATTTTTTTGAAGATCTCATAGTTGAGTTTGCATGATACCACACAGACACAGGATAAAAATCGTATGAATATAAGAATATGAAAAATCTATCATGAACGCATGACTAAGTATAAAATGCACATAGGAGAGAAAAACCTTATGAATATTACAAATGTGGAAAGTGTTTGACCTGGAAGGCATACTTCTGTGTTCATCACAAACCTGATTCCCATAGAAGAAAAGAAAACTGATGAATAGAACAAACGTGCAATGACTTTTAATCAGAAGTCAGTCTTCAGTACATTTCAGAACATACACAATAGAGAAATTCTGAGCAATGAAAAACATTTAGGTATATATAGAATCTCTGTATATGGGAGCATTAGGATAAGTCTTCTAAACAAAGTCAACCTTCAGCAAGCATTAAGAGCACTCACAGAAGAAATAATAGCATGTAGGAAAACCTTTGTCAAAAACCTCTAAAAGCTGACTGTGTGGCTTAGTAGTAGAGTGCTAACCTATCAAGGATGAAGGCCTGGTTTAGATTCCTCAATACTACATGAAAAGAGGAAGCCAGAAGCAGCACTCTGATTCAAATGTTAGAGTGCTAACCTTGAGCAAAAGTAGCTCAGGCCCTGAGTTCAAGCCTAAGGATTGGAGAAAGAGAGAGAGAGAGAGAGAGAGAGAGAGAGAGAGAGAGAGAGAGAGAGAGAGAGAGAGAGAGAGAGAGAGAGAGAGAGAGAGAGAGAGAGAGAGAGAAAGAGAGAGAGAAGACAGAGAAAGAGAGAGAGAGAAAAGACAGAGAAAGAGAGAGGAACAGGAACTTCTAAATTTTACAGAGATAGAGAAGGAGGGAGAGAAGGAGACAGAAACTAATTTCTAAACTTTACAGTCTTTCTATTTCCTTAGAAATTCGTCTATGTCATTCTTTCTGACAGAAGCACAGTATTCCATTGTGTTAAAATACCATATTTGATCTACTCATCAGCTGAGGGCATCTGGGTGGTCCATACCTTTGCTAGGTTAGGTGCCGATACCTTTTGTGCGTGTGATTTTTGTTTGTGATAAATGTTATTGTTCTAGTGAATTTAGTATGTCCTATCTGGACGATTGGCAAGTAGTGAAATTGCTGGATCACAGGGGAGCTCTATGTTTAGTCTTTTTGGGATACTGCCATAGTGCTTTCCATAGTGGTTGAACGAGTTTGCAATCCCACCAGCAGTGTAGTAGTGATCCCTCCTGGCCACATCCCCTCCAGCATACGTTATTAGATTTCTGGATCTTGGCCATTCTAACTGGAGTGAGGAGGAAAAGGGAAAGAGGAACTGAAACTTTCTCTCCTTACAGATGACATGATTCTGTATTTAAAGAACCCTATAGACTCTACTCCGAAGCTGCTTGAGCTGATATAAAACTTTGGTAAGGTAGCAGGGTATAAAATTAACCCTCAATGTCAACTGCCTTCCTATATGCCAACAAATGAGAGGAATGAGGCAAGAATCAGGATAGCAACTCATTTTGCTATCAAAGAAAATAAAATAACTAGGATATAACTTAGAATGTAAAGCACCTTTTTGATGGAACTATAAACCCTGGAGAAGGAAATTAACGCAGACCTGAGGAAATGCAAAAACCTATGCTCCTGGTTTGGAAGAAGTAATATTGTAAAAATGGTAATCTTGATAAGGACTATCTACAAATTCAGTGCAATTTTCATCAATATCCCAATGTCATTCTTTAAAGAAACAGAAGAGGAAATCCAAAATTTCACTTGGAATAATAAAAGACCCCTTATAGTCTGATTTCTTGCATGATACATAATGTTTAATCTCACCTTCTCCACCAAAATCTCACCTTTCTCATTGAGAAATAGGTGGCCCTGTTGACTAGCAGCAAAGGCTCAAACGCGCAGTTTCAGGTGTCACCACTGCCTCTGTTACTGGGTAGATCCAACTGTGTCATCGATTCTGAGGTCTGCTCTGGGAGTCTTGGTCACAAGTTGTTCTGTGGCATCTGCTGCCAGCCTGTGACTATTTGCTTCCTTTTCCTCCAGCAGCCTACAACAGGGAATGAAGTTCAGGCGCTGATGCTCTCCTTCATATGCAGGGCAGGATGAGCCCAACCCTCTCTCATCTTTCTCTTCCAATTTTTGGGAAAAAATGTGCTGGCAGAAGTACTCAGGTGTGGGGCATGGCTGATCCACACTTGTAATCCAGGCTGGTCCGGAGGCTGAGATCTGAGTATGGAAGTTCCAAGTCACCTAGAACAGGAAAGTCTGATAGATTCTTACTACCAAAAATAAAAACAGCTGGGAATGGAGTTTGGGCTCGAGTGGTAAAGGGCTAGTCTTGAGTACAAATGCTTAGTGCCCAGGCCCTGATTTCAGGCTCCAGCACTGCCAACAACCTCACTTTAGTGAGATTTTAGCTTTATCCATGTAGGCACATCTCACTGGAATATTGCTGGTAGAGATAGTCTTCATAATTTTGTCTCAAGGTAAGGGTCCTCCTGGGGTAGTACACAAAAGGTGTCATGGAGAGAGGAGCCCCACTTGCTCCAGGTTTGAAGATGGCATAGGTCAAGCCAGCATGGAGTTGGCATATCAGTCTTTTTCCTAGCACCACATACCAGTGAATGTCAAATGACATTGATTGTTGTGGGATTGTGTGATTGAAGTGCCCCATTAAGGGCAGTGTTAGCACATCCAAACTTGGATACCAGGACTGCTGAAATCTCAAAGCTAAGATTTCTGTTGGCTACAGAAATGCTGGTGTGTCTGTTATTCACTAAAAGTTCAGGTGCAAAGATTCTGAAGCTTGATGCCATGTGTTTATTCCATTTAGTAAAATTAGTTTAATGCACTGTATAAGTTAAAACATTTGATAAGAGTCATGGGTAGTGAAAACATTGTTCTTGAATTCAGGTGTCTGGCAGGGTAATGGGGGGGTGTTGGTGGCTGGGACTATGAAGCTGGAGCTGCTATCTAACCATGGATCATGTTCCCCTTTGCCTGGGAGAAATGACTCCAAAGATGAAATTTGAATGGTGAGGAAAAGATGATGATGTACTCAGGAAATTTCTCCTAAACAAATGCTCATGTGGAAGTGGGATGGGGGCTGGGCATATCTGAGGCAGAGCTTAAGGGGGCTTCTCATGGTGTTGAGAACATTCCTTGCGACTTCAGGCATGCAGCAGGGTGTTTTAGATGGCCATTGTGAGACGGATGGAATAAGACTGGAGACAAGATGAATGCTGGGATCCTGCAATGCTCTTGCATGAGTGGCTGGTGGCTCACCTGAAAGAACTAATTATGTCTAAAAAAGAAATCAGGAATTTGTTTTGATTAGATAATACCTGTAATCCGAGGCATATTCAGGATCCTGATCTTAGTATTGTGGTTTAAAACCAACCCAGCAAAGGGAAAAATGCATGAGACTCTTACTCCCAGTTTAGAGCAAGAACAAAGATTGAAGTAGAGCTGTGGCTCAAGAGCTAGAGTGCTACCTTGAGCAAAGAAAAGCTAAGAAAAAGCTCCAGGTCTTGAGTTCAAGGCCACGAATGAAAGAAGGAAGGTAAAAAAAGGGAAGTATGTGAGGAAGGGAAATATATAAATGAAAGAGAGAAGGAACTAGAAATTTAAAACTAGAGAATATTTAAAAGTCATCAGTCCTTCTAAGAAAAGTGTTGGAGTATGGGTTCTATATGTGGTGAACTGGAAGCCCAGCAGTGACTTGTTAACCAAAGAGTCACCATGATGAGCAAAGGATAGAAATCTGCATGAGCCTCTTAGCGGATGGAGTCACAGAAGAGAACCTCAGCTCCCATCCCATAGTTAGAAGTATATAGAGATGGGGAAGTTGGCATCACCTTGATGTCATTGTGTCCATGGAGACTGGAAGCCATGGCTCTGTGAAAGCACAATGTTCTGGTTACTGAGCTGAGAGGCTGAGGAGAGCCAAGTCCTGGCCATGAAGAAATCAGGGTGGCAGCAGAACAACACTGCTGCAGTGTGTGCCTGCTTGGCTGTTCTTATTCTGTGGTGGATCAGGCCGGAGCGGGTGATAGTAACTGTTTTGTGGTCACAAGACCTTCACCAAGAGCTTCCTCTGGGATCCTCATAAGCTACAGGGTGGCTGGTGGTGGGATGTGTGTGGGGTGGAAGTGACAGAGGGATGGACTCATGGCAAGGTGGGTGAAGAGATGAGAGGAATGATGAGAGCCCAGTTCATTGGTTTCCAGGGTTAATGGGTGGGAGGTAGAGAGGCATGATGGAGGAAAGAAGGAGGCAGGGGAAGGTGGTGACAGAGTGAGGCCATCTGTAGTGCCAGCCTGGCCATCATCTGAAGCCCATAGGCAGCTTCCTGATCCCTCATTTTGTCCTGCTCCTTGTAGAGGGAATGTCATGTGTACCCAGAGCTAGGGGTGGGGCAATGTTAGTAGCACCTGGAGAAACATTGGCCTCTACCTGGGTGAGGGGTGGTTATGGCTCCCATGCTGGGTGGCCTGATAGCTATAGAACAGATCTCTCCTTAGCTACCTCAGTCAGTGGCTGTTCTCCATCTAGGGTTAGGGCACCTGTTCAGCCATCAGGACACCCGATGCCAGGACAGAGGCCTACAATTCAGAGGGCAGCACAGGGGTGAAGATGATCTCACCGTAGCCCTAATTACATGGCTGTCCCTGCATGCAGGACAGGATGAGCTGGGGGAAGATGTTCTCTGTGTTTTTCCACAGCCTATCCCGGCCTCTTCTTGTGTCTCATTAGGCCAAGAGAGTACCTGGTTCCCTCTCATAGTCCTGGTTCTTTTTCTTTTACAGTCATGAGTGCCATTTCCAGCTTTTCCTTTTCATGTGGATCTCTGATATCTCCAGTGCTGTGCCTGCAGGGATGCACGCAGAGATAGTTTCAAGATCAGATAATGAGGATGTTGCAGGGTGTAACCATTCTTTTCAGATGGCTCTCTACCTCTCTTGAGCTTCATCTCTATCTTTGGCTTTTTCTTGGCAGTTAACTGGAAATGAGAGTTTCATGGACTTTCCTTTCTGGACTGGCTTCAAACAGAAGCTATGCACAGTTTTCAAATCATACCCTACTGAAGAAGGGAAGCTTGATCTGGTGCTTAACTGGGTTGCACTTTGGCTCCGTTTGCTATGCCTCACGGGAGGGGGCTCATCATTTGTAGACTAAGATCTCATGACCTTCAAAGCCAAATGCTACCTGAAAGTTCAGGGTCCCAGCCTATGTGTTGGGCCTGGGTGAATACATTCTCTGTTATGCTGGGTCATCAACCCATGTTTTAAGCTGGAAGTAGGCAGTGCCACATTTGATAAGAACATCTGCCAGAGATTGTCACCTCATGAAAGCAGATTCTAAATTTGTATTCCATTTCCTGTGGTGGAGAAATCCCCTCCAAGTTAGACAGGCTCACATCCACCTGCAGGTCACACTCCTAATGCACCCTTGAGTGTCCTCATGGTATTGGGATCTAAGTTTGTAGGGAATGCTAGTTTAGTCCATGAATTAGCTGGACAAGTGATGACAAACGTGTTGTGGATTAATATGAGAACAATTTAAGAAGCCATGGAGGAGCATCAACCTGACCCTCTGTGGTGCTATAAATTTGATAGGATGTTCCAGACTGAGAAACAATCACAAGGCTTTGTGTTTGGCATCCAGACAAGTGAGTGCATGTCTTAGCTGTCAGCCAATACAGAGGAGGACATGAATAAGTGGGTGGAAAGCATCTGTCAGAACCCTGTCTGGGGGCAGGTGGAGAGAACATAGGAAGGTAGATACCATGGCTGTGGTGGGGCCAAAAAAAAGGGTAAAAGAGGCAAAGGAACCAGGTACTGGTAGCTCAAGCTGTCATCCTAGCTACTCAGAGGTTTGAGATCTGAGGATCACAATTCAAAGCCA
This sequence comes from Megascapheus bottae, assembly GCF_031878675.1. Classification (NCBI taxonomy): domain Eukaryota; kingdom Metazoa; phylum Chordata; class Mammalia; order Rodentia; family Geomyidae; genus Megascapheus; species Megascapheus bottae. Next base: position 189,412 of record NW_028327450.1, on the reverse strand, counting down.
GCCCAGGACACAAACTCCATGAGACTCTTATCTGCAATAAACTACTGAATGCAAGAAGCTCAAGCTCAGTGACAGCATTGAGTCCTAGCGTTCAAAACCCAGGACTGGCAGAAAATAGTATCAAAGGACAAGAAGCTGGCCAAAAGATAGAGTGACTCTATATTGACAAACAATTCAATGGTAAGTTGCACTCAGAAGACTTGCACAAAATCTGGAAATGCCTGAGACCTATCTATATATGTTTCCTGTTTGTCTAAATACATATGTTTATGCATTTATACATTAGCATAGAGAGACAGATCAATACATATGACTATACATATATTCATAGCCAGACACTTATGGGTGAGTGGTATACTGTGTGAGAGTTTGTGTTTGTGTTTTGTGGATGGCTATCTCTGTTTAAGAAAGGTAGAAAATATGTAAATATCTTTAAAAAAACTTTATAAAATATAGAGAGTCATAAGCTCTTGAGGGAATCTGAAATGACAAGATTATTCACAGGCACGTTTATCCTTATGGATTCCTCAGCAAGTTTTAATTTTTTTCATTATTTTCTTTCTTTTTTTGAACCAGTGCTAAGGATTTCTCTCAGGGACCAGGTGCTGCCAATTACTAATTTTCTCATGGCTGGTACAAGAGGAACTGAGCCACAGTTCCACTTTTGCTTTATTTGTTCGTGCTTAACTGAAGATAAAGATTTCTATCAGTGACTTTCTTTCAGGGGCTGGATTCTAACGAGGATCCCCAGACCTCAGCCTTCTCTATAGCTACAATATGAGAACCCAGCACTGGGTTCCAATGCACAGGGCAAGAAATTGAGTGAATCTCTCAACTCCAATTAGCTATAATAAGCTAGAAGTGAAAGACCAATACCTTTGAGGAAAAGATGCTGAGGGTTATCACACAGGCCCTATGAGTAAGCCCTAACCCCTGTACACATGTGTGCATGCACACATTGGCAGATACACACACACATGCACACACACAATATCTCAGGCAATATTGTATTTTGAATTAATATCCAAAGATTGGACAACAGGATAGCAAGTAATAAAATCTGTTTTTCTTGTCTACATTGAGGGAAAGGGATAAGTCACAAGATGCAGAAGCGAAGAATTCAGAGGGAAATGCTGTGAGTGAATAACTTGTAAAAAGCACATTTCTTTTCTTTTCTTTTCTTTTGTTTTTTTCTGCCATTCCTGGGGCTTGAACTCACTGCCTGAGCACTGCTCTTGGCTTTTCCCAAGTCTAGCCCTCTGCCACTTGAGCCACATTGCCATATGGATTTTTATATCTGTGTGATATTAAGGACTCAAACCTAGATCTTCATGGATGCTAGGCAAGCACTCTACCACTGGGCCAAACTCTAAACCCCGATAAAGTATTTATAAATAGTCATCATCATCATATCAAAATATCCTTTCTCCTACAAAAATGAACACTTATCTATGTCTGTAAGACTTTTTCTATGTCACCAATGCTTCTGTGATTTTCCCACTTGCATTTTTACAGATGACAGCACAGATATTCATCAGGAAGAAAAATAGATTAGGATACAGAAACCTAACAACGTCCTAGTAGATTGAAGTGAAAAATATGTGCAAGATGGCCGGGGTGTTTCATCTATTTGTAGAGTGCTTGGCTACCACACAAAAAGACTCCGGTTTGATTCTGCAGTACCATATACATAGAAAACTCTGGAAGTGGTGCTGTGGCTTGGTGGGACAGCTATAGCCTAAAGAAAGCCTAAGAACAATGGCCAGGCTCTGAGGTCAAGTCCCAGGACTAGCAAAAAAAATGTGCAAGAGGCAAAATGCAAGCTGAGAAGGCACTGTGAAGCAAAATGTCTTGTGAAGGGTAAGGGGAATAGTGACAGTTAAGCTTGGATCTTACCTAAGAAAGGCTCCTTGAGCCTGAGACCAGGCTAGCACTTATGCCTAGTTAGTGACTTGGGATTTGAACAAAAAGGTGTGCTGTTTACTACATCCATATGTGAGGTGGGAAGGGAGATTCAGCCTCCAGTATGTCTTTGGGGAGGTTTTCTGTGAGCAAGGAGCTTTGGTCATTGGGCCTTGAAAGGTGACCCTACCTCCCTCACAATGGAACAGAATATGGAACCCTGGTAACTAAGCCACTGTATGTGACAACCAGCTCAAGCCAGCTCCCTTATCCTGTGGCTCAGGAACCAGAAAGATGTTGCTGTGCTGTTGCCAAAGGTCAGGAGGCTCGCATCTCAGGCATGAGAGATATGGATGTCTCACTTGAAGAAGTAGATGCTGGATCAGTGCCAAGCCAAAATTCCAGTACATCAGATATTTCTCTAGGAAGAAAGCCAGGAAACTCCAGGGCAACTCAGATGAGGTATATTGAGAGGAAACCTATTTGAACCCATCATCCTGCCCACACACTACAACCTTCTTGTGTGCTTTCAAGTGACTATACTGAGATTACAGTGTGTCATTTCCAATCTACTCTATTCCAATTCCTCAGTGTGAAGTGTGGTCCCATTCCTACGTTTGAAATATCCACTGTTTTGCCAACATAGTGTGATGGTAAGTCAGCTCAGACTCTGAATGAGCCTTGTAACCTATGGATCCTGGAGGACGGCCTGTTGGAGATGCTGCTGACAAAGCTGATCCCTGCCTACCAGAAAGGTGATCTCTTTTATGTGGGAAACTTCCTGCACAATTTCAAATAGTGGAGGACAATGTAGTAGTTGCTGGAAATTCTCTTGAAAAAGTGAGTGTTCCGCCTCACTGGGGGCTGAATCACTTTTGAGCCATCAGGGAGGGATTGTGATAGCTTTGCCTGTTAGAACCTGAAAGCATTTACATCTTGGTGTGTGGTCCAGTGCTGCCACTTCAACCTGAACCCAGGTCTAAATGCCATCCCTTTGGTGTTCAAAAATTAGCACTGTACCATTTGAGTCATAGGTCAAGTTCTGGCTTTTTGCTGCCTAATTGAAGACAAGTGCCTTTAGACTTTTACTGACTAGACTGGCTTTCCACTGTGATCTTCAGAGCTCAGCCTGCTGGGTGGCTAAGATTAGAGGAATGAGCATTTAGTTCTTTATTTAGAGCATTCACTTATTGATTTATTTAGAGCATTTACTTAGTTAATTTAAGGTGCGTTTACTTTGGACAGATGCATAGAGGCCTCTCTCAGAAGCTTCTGGAAGTGGGGTGTAAAAGTCATCCTGTTCTCGAGTGTCTCTTACCCCCTCCCAGCACATATGTGCACATCTCTGCAGGACAGCCACAGCATTAGAGTCCTGCAAGAAAGGGGCTTTGGTAGAAGGCTCAGGATGGAGAGAGAAGGCTCTCACTTTCCTTGTACCGAATGTGCCCACAGCATCATGTGTTCCATCTATACGATGTGAATGGACTTCTACCCCAGTGAGTTCAAGAACTGCCACACCCTGACACAACTCAAGTTCTATATGAGGCTCCATATGCCGGCTTTGGACCTGCTCTTCTAAACACATACTTTTTGACCAGCTGGAGGAATGTGCGACCAGTAAGACCAAGAAAAAGTAGAAGTCCTGGTGTGGGTGCCTCAGAGCCTGTGAGTAGGAAGCCCATGTGGTCTAGATATTGGTTGGCCCTTACTTCTACAGAGCTTGGCAAAATGCCCTTTATGGCTGGTGTCAGCCAGGTAATGTCTGTCCTCTGAAAGGACTCGGGAATAAGCACTCATTAGAAAGACCCTACACCTCCTCAGAGTTCAGTCCAAACTCCAGTTCTACAGGTTCCTCCATTAGATCCTCATGGAAGTTGAGTGACACTTCAACTTGCAGAGTCCACTCTGTCCACTCTGTACCTATTTCCATTCTTAGGTTTGGGTCATCGTGGAAGAGCTTATCCTGAACTCCGGATGAAAAACCCACCAATGGAGCTGGTGACTGATGGAGACAGAGAATCATCACTGCACTCCAGAAAGCATGGGCCTTCTGTAGAAATTACCAAACAGGTTTAGAGTCCTGTGGATATACCTTTTGCTCTGAACCCCATGTGTGACACAGTTGAACCTGCAGATACTATGGAGGAAGAAATATAGCAGCCAGATTTCCTTCCGTTTCCTTTCACACTCCACCCAGAGTCAGTCCATCTGAGTCAGAGTAACACTCCACTTATTGTGCAAGCTGAAGGGGCACACGCTGGGCTCATGGCAAATGTCCCCATGGGAAGCAGCAAGTGTACTCTCAATACTGGATTCATTGGAGGAAAATGAATCCATCCTCACAGAATATCCAGACCCATCCATCTCACTAAAAGAGACTCAATCTCCATTCGACAAACCAGAATCCATCCCCCTCTTAACTCAGGAAGGACATTCTGTTTCTCATGAGGAAGGAGACCCTTCTGAGAACTCTGAAGTAGAATTACTGTCTGAAGGCAACTTGGAGGCCAGTCTGGATTTAGAGCTTCCCTGTCCCCTTCCTAAAAAGACATCTCTTTATCTTGTTCTCATGATTCTTGTCAAGTATTCATTGTATTTACTTTGCTAACTATTAAACTCTCATTGTTAATATTATGGTGTGCAGCTCTTCAGTCCTTATTATACTTTGTTTTATTTTCCACTTAGAATGTGAGACCTCAGACACATAGGTCCTGGGTGGGCCAAAAACCAGACAGGTCTGGTCCCATAGAAGACAACCTTACTGGATATACAGGGAACTATGAAATGCATGGAATCACCAGGAATCCAGGCCAGGCCTCCATGGAAAGACAAGTCAGCTACCAAAGCTTAAGGACAGAGCAGATGCCTGGAAATGGGTTTTGTCAATCGGGAGAAGTGCCAGAGTAACTGTAATATTATGTGGGACTCTGTTCTGTGAGTTCAAGTCTGTTTATATATCCATTGTGCTTTGTACAAATATTTAAGAAAATTAAAACTCCACAATATCATCAAAAATCTACTTTGGTTTTAATGTGGCCTAGTTGTAGAGTGCTCACCTAGTATACAAGAAGACCTTGATTCAATTCCTCGGCACTGCATACACAGAAAAAGCAGATGGGGCACTGTGGCTCAGGTGTCAGAGTGCCACCCCTGAACAAATGTGGCCAAGGACAGTTCCTGGTCCCTCAGTTCAAGCCCCAGGACTAGCCAAACAAGAAATCATACCATTTTCCACACATTTGGAAATAAATCTGTTTTATCTAACCCTACTTTTTTTGCCAGTCCAGGGTATGTGCCACCAAGCCAAACTATTGGCCCCCAACCTTACTATTTTGAATCATTTAATTTTTTTACATAATCATATTTCATGCTGTCTGTATTAATACCATAAACAGTATGCTTAGTGTAATAATGTTAAAGGTAAAACATAAGAAATTAATAACTAAAATTCCTTTTTTATTAGTTTTATAGCATTACTGCAATTTTATGAGAAAAATTACCTAGAATGTTTATTTTAGAGTTCAAGTAATCCATTTTGATAAATATATCAACATACATCATTTATTTGAACACATTTTAAACTATTTTTTTCAGGAAAGAAAATACATATATATTTGTTGTAAATGAAATTTATGACTTGGGGGGAAGGGAAAGAGAAAAGGGGGGAGGGGGTAACAGTGTTACAAGAAATGTACTCATTACATATGTAATAGCAATCTCTTTGTATATCACCTTGACAACAAATTTTTTGAAAAGTACAATATGTTTTAATGTCTACTTTGGGCAGAATTTTTTTTTTGCCAGTACTGTGCTTAGACTCAGGACCTGAGCACGATCCTTGTTTTTGTTTTTGTTTTTTCTTAAGGCGCAAGTTCTATCACATGTGCCACAGCACCACTTTTATCTTTTTTTATCTATGTTGTGCTGAGGAATTGAACTTGGGTCTTCATTCATGCTCGGCAAGAACTCTTCCACTAGGCTTAACTTATGGCCCCAGTGGGAAGGAAGTTTTCCATAAAATATATAGGAAATATGTACACTAAGGAAAAGCCATCAAAAATAGAAGAAAAATTATATACTTAGATAACGACATGCCAGTATTATGGCAGATCTCTGTAATTCTAGCTTCAAGAGTGGCCTATTGGGACCGGGAGTTGGCTGGCTGAAGTAAAGTGCTATCCTTGAGCAAGCCCTAGGACAGTGCTCTGGCCATGAGTTGAAGCCATAGGACATGCAAAAAATAATAATTTAATGCCCGTGACTGGTGGCTCACCCTGGTAATCCTAGCTACCCTGGAGGATCGAGGTTCAAAGACAGCCCATGCATAAAAATCTGTGAGAATCTTATTTCCAAATAATCCAGAAAATTCAAAATGACAATGTGCCTCAAGTGGTAGAGCTCTTGCCTTGAGCTGAGGAGCTTAAGGTAAACATCCAGGCCCAGAGTTCAAGCCCCATGAGTGAAGAAAAGAAAAAGAAAAAGAAAGCCCTTATCTAAGGCTGGAGTGCACACTAGTGGTAGTTTGCTTGCCTAGTATGCACAAAGCCCTGTGTTCAATTACTCTGTACCACTTACACCAAAAAAAAGCTGGAAATGGTCTCAGAAGGTTGGGTTCTGAGGATCACAGTTCAAAGCCAGGCCAGACACTAAAGTCCATGAAACTGTTACTTCCACTTAAGCACCAGAAAACCAGAAGTGACACTGTGGCTAAAGGTGTTTAAGGTTGTAACCTTGAGCTGAAGAGCCAAGGGACACTGCCCAGGTGCACAATTAAAGTCTTACAACCAAAGAGAGAGAGAGAGAGAGAGAGAGAGAGAGAGAGAGAGAGAGAGAGAGAGAGAGAGAGAGAGAGAGACAGAGAGAGAGACAGAGAGAGAGAGACAGAGAGAGAGACAGAGAGAGAGACAGAGAGAGACAGAGAGACAGAAAGATAGAGACAGAGAGAGACAGAGAGACAGAGACAGAGAGAGAGACAGAGAGAGATACAGACAGGCAGACAGACAGAGACAGACAGAGACAGAGAGACAGAGACAGAGACATCAAACAGTCAGGCACTGCTGGCTGACGCGTGTAATTCTAGCTACTATGGAGGCTGAGATTGGAGGATCTTGGTTCAAAGCCCAAAGCCAGCCTGGACACATATGTTTGTGAGACTTACATCACCAATTAACTACCAGAAACCAAAAATGGAGCTGTAGAGGAAGAGCGCTAGCCTTGAGTTGAAGAGCTCAGGGACAGTGTCCAGGCCCAAAGTCCAAGCACCATGACGAATCAATAATAAAAAAAAGAAGATAGCTAATAGAATGATGAATAATTTTGGGCTGGGAGTTTGGCCTAGTGGTAGAGTGCTTGACTAGCATGCACGAAGACCTGGGTTCAATTCCTCAATACCACATACATAGAAAAATGCTGGAAGTGGTGCTGAGGCTGAAGTGGTAGAGCCCTAGCCTTGAGAAAATATAAGGACAGTGCTCAGTCCCTGAGTTCAAGCCAGGACTGGCCAAATAAAAAGTAGTAGAGCACTGGCATTGAACTGAAGATCTGAGGAACAGCCCAGGCACAGAGTTCAAGCACCGCAAACAACAACAGCAAAATCTATGAAATGGCAGTGGTGGTTTTAAGCTAAGCAAAAATAGAGTAGGAACTGGTAAAATGCATATTTGTGTGTAAGCAAAATAGCCAGACTTATGCATTAGAACAGGATAGCAACTTGAAAAAAAAATTTGTTTTCCATCTCACTAGGTCCTGTCTCTTAATTTATTCAAGTAAGTAAAATGCTGGGTTTTATAATCATTGCTCTGAATATTAGAAAATCATAATATCTCTCATTAACCAACAAAGACCAGGAACTGGGGCTTCGTTCAAATGGCCGAGTATCAGGCAAGAGAAGAAAAAATTGAAGTAAGAACTTGAAGTTCTTGATCCAGAACCTGCATAGTAACAGAGCAGCAGCCTGGTGATGGTACCTCACACCTATAATCTTAGCTACTCAGGAGGCTAAGATCTGAGAATCAAAGTTTAAAGCCAGGGAAAGTACCCAGTTAACTGCCAGAAAAACCAGAATTGGCACTGTGGCTCACAGATTAAACACTAGCCTTGAGCTGAAGAGCTCAGGGACAGTGTCCAGGCCCAGAGTTCAAGTCCCCCAATTGACAAAAATCAAACAAGCAAACAAAACTCACAAAGAAGCCTGCAGACCACAGTGGTTCTGCTGAGTCTCTTCTCTATGGGGATCAGGAAACATTTCACTTTTTCTGTCTCTTCCCATCTCAGCATTCATACTGAAATAAGACTGTGTTGAAAGTTTAAATTTATAAAAATGTTTTTCATGAAGCACCCTGAAATATTCATTGCTTATATCTCAGTTGAAGATAGTTGATTTGGGGCTGCATTGGTAGAGTGCTAGCCTTGAGCAGAAAAGGTCAGGGATAGAGCTGAAGCACTCAGTTGAAGACCTAGTGCCAACACACAAAAGAAAATATGCACTTTATACATATTTTCTAATTTCTTAATGAATTTTTCAGTCTGTATAAATATAGGGTACATTCCTTGTTACTTAAGTAAGATTGCTCTTTTTTTTTCTTTTTGCCAGTCCTAGGGCTTGGACTCAGGGCCTAGACATTTTCGTTGGACTCGCTTGCCCAATGTGAGTGCTCTGCCTCTTGAGACACAGCGCCACTTCTAGCTTTTTTCTGAGTATGCGGTACCGGTGAGCACTCTACCATTAGGCTACATTCCCAGGCAGTGAGATTCCTCTTACAGTCATTGTATGTTCACAGAGTTTGATCTCACACACTGTAGGGCCCTAGTTGGCTTTGACCTGAGATCCTAAGCCCTGAGCCTCCTAAGTAGCTGAAATTAAGTTGTGAGCCAGCATGATGGCTTCCATTCTTTTTTCTACAAAAATATATGTAGTTATCTAAAATACATCTATAGCTGAAAAAAATGAATCTCTCCCAAACAAATCTTCAAAGAAACAACCATCCTATTAAAAGGTGGGCTAAAGACTTAAAAGAGTATTCTCTGAAGAAAAAATTAAAATGGGCTTTAGACACATGGAGAAATGCTCCATATCTCTAGCAATAAGGGAAATGAAAATCAAAACAACTTTGAGATTCCACCTGACTCCAGTCAGAATGGCCATTATCAAAAAATCTAATAAGAGATACTGGTGGGGAAGTGACCAGGGGGGATCACACCTACACTGTTGGTGTGAGTGTAAACTCGTTCAACCACTAGGGAAAGCAGTGTGGTGGTTCCTCAAAAGACTGAACATAGAGCTCCCCTATGATCCAGCAAATCCACTACTTGGCACCTACCCAATTGTCCAGAAAAAAGGACATACTAAAGCCACTAGCACAATGATGCTCATTGCAGCACTATTTACCATAGCAAAGATATGAAACCAACCCAGATGCCACTCAGTAGATGACTGAATCAAGAAGATGTGGTACTTATACACAATGGAATGCTATGCTGCTATCAGAAGGAATGACATCGCCCCATTTGTAAGGAAATGGAAAGACTTGGAAAAATTCATATTAAGTGAAGCCAGCCAGACCCAAAGAAACATAAGCTCAATGGTTTCCCTCATTTGTAATAATTAGTTCACATCTAGGACTCTCCTAGCAGAGGATTACAATAACTCAAAAACCTAGGTATATAAGGTCATATAGGATGAGACTAAATGAAAGGATCTCTAGGATATGGGAACAAGAGCTATATCTTGTGTCATCGTTGCTCTTAATCTTGTGTGATTTTTGTCCTTATCTACTATGTTATTTCTCATCTCTTATTTTGCCCTTTGGTTAATGTCAGATTGTTACTGTATCTGATTTTTTCCCTGGCATATTGTACATATGTTTATTTGTTTATGTCAAATAGGAAAGGGAAGGGGGGAAACAAGATGATTGGGAAGGGGAGGGGAGAGGGAACTGGGGACAAAAACATGTGGAGCGGAATAAATGTGTGAGAAGTAATGCAGTCCACTACCTGTAAATGTAATCGTAACCCCTCTATACATTACCCTGAAAATAAAAAAGAGACTATAAAAATATCTGTAGAAAATGAGGCTGGATGATGGAAACAACCAGATGCCCTACTACAAATAATGTGATACACACACACACACACACACACACACACACACACACACACAATGGAATGATACATAGCCAACCCACAAGATAAAATAATGGCATTCTCGGGGAAGTGGATGAAAAGGAAAAAAATCATATTAAGTGAAGTAAGCCAAACTCAAAGGAACATAGGCCCAAGAGTCTCCCTCATTTGTCAAATTCAGTAGAAACCTTGGGCTCTGCTACCAGAGATTTACAATAGAACAAAATCTAGAGACATCGTGACAAATAGTATGACACTAAATGTAAGGACCTCCAAGATAAAGAAACAAAACTCATATAATGAGTGATTGTTGTCCTTAATGAACTATGTGATCTCTTATCTCTTTTGCTATCCCTTGGTTATATCATATTGTTACAATATTTCACCTTGTTTTCTGATATATTTCATATGTGCCTAATTGGTTATTTGAAATTGGATAGGGACGGGGGAAAATGAACATGAGTGGGGGTGGGGGAAGGGAAATGGAGACCATATCATTACATGGGGTATCAAAGTTTGAGAAGTAATGCACCTTCTATCTGGTGAATATAATGTAACCCTTCTATAAATTACAATAAAAATAAATACATAAAAAGAAGATCTGCACAGAAAAAAATAATAGTGGCATTTTTGGGGTAGTGGATGAAATTAGAGTGAATCCTGTTGAGTGAGATAAGTCAAGACCAAGGAACAAAAGGTACATGGTATCCTTAATATATGGATATTAGTTTCAAACAGTAGAAGAGCGATGATTGAATAGTTGATACCCAAAGTTCTGGACATAATTTTGGAGATATAAACATAACTACATAGACATAAAAATCTAGGATAGACTATACACTCTATAGACTTGTGTTTTATTATAGATTAATCTGTATCTATGACATACAATGATTCAGCTTAATTTTTACTATATTCTAAAATTTATGTGCCAGTGATTGTATAGCGATTCCCTTCTTGAATACTTGTTGGTTAAACATGACATTTGAAATACGATGTAAAATTCAATGTTAATAAATTTTTTTTAAAAAAATAGGCTAGAAGTAAATACCACTAATGAATTTGCTCTAAGTGGTACAGAAATTTTCTTAATGAATCAAGGAGTTTTATTACATCTTTATGCAATTACTTTAGTTCTGAGTGTTCTACACTCAATGCTACTTCTAGAAAGATGATATAGCTGACTGTGTAGATGGTATGAAGACATACTGGCCTAAACGTAGAATAAAGCATTGGTAAGTGGCTGTTAGCTGTCCAGATTCTACTGGAATATGTGGAATGAATTTATTAAGCACAATGCAGGCTCTTAGTCAGATCAGGATCAAGATTATGTGGTTCCATGAGATGAATTAGGAAACATCAGAAAAATCTACTAAGATATCCAGATATACTTTTTAAACTAAGGTATCTAGACTCCTTTTTTTTTTCTTTCTTGGTGGGGAGCTTGAACTTTGGACCTGGGCAAGGTCTCTTACTTGTTTTTCCTCAAGGCTAATGCTGTACCAGTTTTAGCCACAACTCCACTTAGGTTTTGGGTGGATAAGTGGAGAGAAGAATCTTACAGTTTTTTTGTTTTCGTTTTTTTGCTTGCAAAGGCTTTGAATCACCTTCTCCCTGGCTAGTAGAATGACAATTATGACCCTCCAGCTCCTGGCTAGTGATTTTTTGAAAATTGGACTTTCTTCCAAATCACGTAACTGGTTCCTAGCAAAGTTTGGAAGCCTGACTTAAATGTGACAGATTTTTGTCACTAGAAGACACTCTGTGCTGAACGTTAGAAATCTACCAGCTGAGTCACAGTGGCACTTCCAGTTTTTGTTTATGTGGTGCTGAGGAATGGAATCCAGGGTTTCATACATGCTAGGCAAGCTACATTTTCAGCCCAAGGTTTTATGTTTTGTTTTTTCAGTGTTGTTGCTTCTAAGGTACTGTATGATGTTCTTTCATTTTCTTTGCTTTTTACCTCTTTTCTTCTTTTTCCCTTTAGTTTTATTCTCTGTAGTCACTGTGTTGAATTCGGGTACCCTGTGTCTTGTACATATGTTTATGTGATTTGGGGAATGGAGAGGGTATAATAAAATGGTAAAAAAAAAAAAAAGAAAGGAAAAAATGTGTACCAATTGAATAGTGATATTCGGAAGACACTAAACGGAAATGAACTGAACAATCTGGGTGGAGAGGGGGCTGAGGGTAGGAAAACAGAGAAAAATGAGGGAGGGGATAACAATTTTCTTAAGAAATGTGTTCATTACTTATGTAACCGTATGCCAACTATATATTGACTTAACAAAAAAAATTAACTTAAAAAATAATTTAGCCCGGTATGGTGGCTCACACTTGTAAATGTAGCTACTCAAGAGGCTGGGATCCAAGGATAGCAGTTCAAAGTCAGCCTGGGCACTGAAGTCCATGTGACTCTTATCTCCAATTAAACACCAGAAACCCAGAAGTGGCCCTATGGCTCAAGAGATAGGGCAGTAGTCTTGAGCTGAAAAGCTCAGTGACAAGACCCAGGTGCAGAATTGCAGTCCCATGACTTGAATGGTGAATGATACTAGCCAGGCTCTGTGCGCTCACACTTGGAATCCTATCTACACAGAATCAGGTTTGAATCCAGCCCAAACAAATTGCATGATATTCTGATTTACAGTTCATTACCAAAAATCTGGAAGTGGAGCTGTTAATCAAGTGGTAGAACACTAGCCTGAAGCAAAAAAAAACATTTAAGGACAGTTCCCAGGCCCTGGGTTCAAGTCCCAGGACTTGCATAAAACAAACAAAATGTGACGCTGAGTCCTCCATCATTTGGTGTTATAGTTCAATATTCTAGATATGCGTCTTAGAAATTAAGTCCCTAGCAAATACTCTCCCCTGAAATTCTGCTTCATAGCTGATTCATAGAATTTCAACATCATTACTATCACCTTCCAGTTAGCATAGCAGTCTACTACTGAAAATTTGAAGAAAACTTTTGAGTAATCCTAATAAATCTGTGTATCATCTGCACACACATCAAATCAGCAGCAGCTATGTTCTACTATTATCTAAATGTATTTAATCCCTTCTTGAGTTAATGAGCCTTAAAGAGTAAAACATATGAAATAGTTATGAAACTAACAGTCACCATTCTTATACCTAATATTATAATATGTTTATAAATGCAAGGACTATTCTGAAGTGTGCAGAAGATAGCTTCTAATTATAATATTCTCATGAAGTATTGTTTTTAAGAAACATGTTGCTTGCTTTGGGAAAGCAAAGGAAAGGAAAAATGATATAGGTAAATTCCCTATTTATCAGAAGTAAAATACTATTGGGTTTAAATCAACTTTATTCATTCCGTGCTGATGAAACAAATATTTGCAATTCCTGAGACCAATCACTTCATTGTGATGCACAATCATTCAGCTTAGATCAATCTTCCAAAAAAGGAAAGGAACAAATGAGAAGCAATTAAGGTTTCCAAAATGAACCAGGTGGTGGTGGCAGCTCACACTTGTAATTCTATCTACTCAAAGCCTGAAATCCAAGGATGTGGATTAAGTCTGTCTGGGATGAAAATATTCCTGTCTGAAACATCATCTCTGTTATCACAGCCCAGCTGATACACTCTGCCCAACAGGTTCCAAACACCAAAGTCCATCTCCTATATGAAATACTAGCAAACGTACTCACACATAATTTTCTCTTTGGGAGATAGTTGAAACATGTACCAGAAACATTTCCCTGGCTTCAGAGTGGAAGTGGAAATATATACTCACTAGAAGCCCATCTAGTAAATTACAGTCAATCATCTTTCCTCACATCTTGTTAAATTGAACAATGAGTGTTTGGATCAGAAGCGATGTGTATGAGCATACACGTTGTAAAAGTACTGTATTCCTAGCTACTCAAAATAAGCTGAGACCTGAGGATTCCAGTTCAAAATCAGCCATGCAATAAATTCCATAAGATTTTTACCTCTAATTAACCAGCAAAAAACAGAACGATGATTTGTGCTTAAAATGCCACAAGCCTAAGATTTGCATAAAAGTGCTAAGGGGTTGCATTCAGGATGCCCACTCTCTCCACTCCTTTTTAACATACTACTAGAATTCCTAGGCAGTGCAATAAGGCGAGAAGCAAGCATAAAGGGGATCCAAGTAGGGAAAGAAGAAATAAAACTATCCCTCTTTGCAGATGACATGATTCTGTATTTAAAGAATCCTATAGACTCTACTCCCAAGCTCCTTGATGTGATTCAAAGATAGGAAGGGCAGCAGGCCATAAAATCAACCCTCACAAATCAACTGCCTTCCTTTACGCCAACAGTGAGAGGAACGAGGCAATAATCAGGAAAGGAACTCCTTTCACAATAGCCTCAAAGAAAATAAAGTACCTAGGAATTAGCTTAACTAAGAATGTAAAGGACCTTTTAGATGAAAACTTTAAAACCCTAAAAAAGGAAATTAAAGCCCCTTGTCGAATTTTTTTTGTTTTTGCTAGTCTTGGGACTTGACCTCAGAGTGTGAACATTGTTCTTGGGCTTTCTTTAGGCTTTAGCTGTCCCACTGAGCCACAGCACCACTTGCAGCGTTTTCTATGTATGTGGTAATGAGGAATCAAACCTGAGTCTTTTTGCGTGGTAGCCAAGGACTCTACCACTAGGTCAAACACACAGGACATCTTGCACATATTTTTGACGTCAATCTACTAGGATATTATTACGTTTCTGTATCCTAATCAATTCTTTCCTGAAGATTAGCTTTGCTGTCATGTGTAAAAATTGCAAGAGGGAAAAACACAGAAGAATTAGTGAAATTTTAAAAAAAGCATTACACACATAGATAAGTGTTCATTCTTGGTAGGAGAAAGGATATTTTGATATGATGATGATGACTTTATAATTACTATGTCAGGGTTGAGAGTTTGGCATAGTGTTAGAGTGCTTGCCTAGCATCCATGAAGATCTGGGTTTGATTGCTCAGTATCACATAGATAGAAAATCTAGATGTGGAACTGTGGCTCAAGTAGCAGAGGGCTAGACTTGAGAAAACCCGAGGACAGTGCTCAGGCCCGGAATTGCACCCCCAAGACTGGCAGAAAGATAAAAGAAAATAAAAATGCTTTTTAGGAGCTAATTCACTCACAGCATTGGCTTCTGAAATCTTCGCTTCTGCATCTTGTGAAATACCCCTTTCCCTCAACGTAGACAAGAAAAACAGATCCATCCCATGTTCCACTGTGAGGCCACTGGTTGGGCTAAGAGCTAGTCGTGCAGCAACACATAAGTTTTGTACTCAAATATGCTACCTACTTACCAACTTAGGTCAGTTATCCTTATGCTATACCCTTTCTTCATGACTACAATATTCTTACACTCCTACGTTAATCCTCTTGTACCTCCCCTGACCTCTCTCATTCTTTTTTTCTATCTCTGGACCTCTGCTCGTGTTCCAACCCTTATACTGCACGGATCTACACTTGATGGCTGTTGAGCAATATTGTTTATGTAGGTGGTTAATTATTCTCTAGGCTCAGAAGGACTTAAAGACAATAGAGATTGGATTGAGAGGCTTATTGTTTTGGGTATAAATCGCTTATCAGTGGTTGTATTAGACTGGTCTGTAAGTGCACAAAAAGAAAGAGTGATAATACCAATCAAAACTTGTGAACATCTAGTGTCTGCCAGCTTCAGAGGTCTAGGTTGGTTATATCTGAAAAACTATAATCGTATTTAGTAGTAATCTTGCTCCCATTTTTAAATGGGAGAACAAGAAACTCAAGAGAAATGTCAAATCAAAAAATAACATCCCTCACCCAATGTAAACAGACAATGCAGCAGTCACTGGCACACCTAGAGGAGAGTCTTCCAAGTGCTACACAAATGCAATTGATAAACATCAGTAATGGAAAATGTGAAAATATAAAGAAAGAGATAATGGAGGAAGCCATAGCTGAACAAGAGGAAAGCACAAACAAGGTGATAAGTGAAAAAGAAGAAGCCATAAAGGAGGCCATAATAAAGGTTTTTTCAAAGAAAGATGGATGAATTCATAGAATCCACAAATAAAAACGGGACCAAACTCCAGCAAATGTCCAAAGAAAATAAAGCTACTGAGCTAACCACTCAAAAGGAAATCAAGGAGATAAAGAAATCCATACATGATCTAAAACAAGAGATGCAAGGCATCAAAAGTGAGCAATTAGAAGCAAGGGCGATGAAAAATAAAGTAGATAGCTTTGATAGCAGGTTAGACAATGCAGAGGAGAGAATTTCTGGAGCTAAAGATAATTTAGCTATTATAGAGAAAGAACAGAGAATGAGTCAATCCAAATCTAGGAAATATGAGAGAGCGCTTCAGGAGGTCCAAGATACAATTAGGAATCCTAATTTAAGGCTAGTTGGTATTGAGGAGGGCGTGGAGAAAGAGGTCAATGGTATTGGAAATATACTTCAGGGAATCATCTCAGAGAATTTCCCAAATATCCACAAGGGCAGGCCCATCCAGATACGAGAAGCTTTTAGAACCCCAAACAGACCTGACCAGAAAAGAACATCCCACCGCCACATTGTGATCTGAAGTGGAAGAATAGAAACGAAAGGAAAGATCCTAAAGGCAGCAAGGGAAAAGGGATCAGTAAACCTATAAAGGCAAACCAATCAGAATAACCCCAGATTTCTCAGCAGAGACCATGCAAGCACGAAGTGACTGGAAGCATATATGTCATGCCCTTAAATCCAATAACTACCAACCAAGAATATTGTAGCCAGCTAAGCTCTCATTCATAACTGAGGGAAGAATAAAAACATTCCATTCCTGGGAAAAGCTGCAACAATATGTCGAAACAAAACTAACACTACAGAGAATTCTCAAAGATGCTCTATACATAGAAAACTAAAATAAATGCAATATAGGGAAAGAAATGGCACCTAAACAGCATACCATCTAAGGACCACAAGAACTATCAAGACACAGGCCCTACTAAAATCTTTTAAAAATGGTAGGAACTAATAAATACCTCTCAATCCTAACTCTCAATATCAATGGACTTAACTCTCCAATTAAACAGCATAGGCTGTCTAGTTGGATCAAAAAGCAAGAGCCATCGTTCTGCTGTCTTCAAGAGACACATCTTACCCCAAAACAATCATCTTTTGAAAGTGACAGGTTGGAATAAACTCTATCAAGCTAACTGCCACCATAAACAGACTGGAGTTGCCATCCTCATATCAGATACAATAGACTTCAAACTAAAATTAGTAAGAAAAGACAAAGAAGGTTACTACATACTACTAAAGGGATCTTTCCTCCAGGAAGACATAACGATCCTAAATATTTACACACCCAATCCCGGAGCTCCAAACTTCATCAAGCAAACTTTACTTACACTGAAACTATACATAGATCGAAATACAGTGATTGTTGGTGAGTTTAACGCACCACTCTCACCTATGGACAGATCAACAAGGCAAAGCTCAACAGAGAAACCTTAGAACTGAACAACTATACAGACCAACTAGATCTAACAGACATCTGCAGAATATTCCACCCAGTAACAACACAATATACGTTTTTCTCAGCAGCACATGGAACATTTTCCAAAATAGACCACATCTTAGGCCATAAAACAAACCTGGATAGATTCAGAAACACTGAAATTATTCCATGCACACTCTCAGACCATAAAGGCATCAAATTGGAGCTGAACACATATCTCCACCAACAAAAACCCTGTAACTCATGGAGACTGAACAACACATTGTTGAATCAAAAACAATCGGTAATCGAAGAGATCAGAACAGATATCCAACTGTTTATGAAATTTAACAATAAGGAGCACACAAATATCAACTCCTTAGGGACACAACAAAGGCAGTACTCAGAGGAAAATTTATAGTGCTGAGTGCCTACAACAGCAAGTTGGAAAAATGGCAAATCAACTAGTTAATATCTCACTTTAACCTCCTGGAAAAAGAGCAACAAACCAACCCTAAACCCATTAGGAGAAAGCAAATTATTAAAATCAAAGCAGAATTAATTGATTTGGAATAAAAAAAACCTATAGAATCAAGAAAACAAGGAGTTGGTTCTTTGAAAGAATTAACAAAATTGACAAGCCCTTAGCAAATCTTACCAAAAAAAGAAGAGAGCCTATCGAAATAAACAAAATCGCAGGTGAAAATTGTAATATCAAGACAGAAATTACCAAGATCCAGAATATCATGAGGCAATACATCTCAAACGTTTACGCCAACAAATTTGAGAATCTAGAAGAAATGGATGAATTCCTAGACAATATTAACATACCCACACTGAACCAAGAAGAGCTAACCCAACTCAACAGGCCTATCTCAAGCTCTGAAATAGAAATGGAAATTAGACAACTTCCACTTAAAAAGAGCCCAGGGCCAGATGGATTCACAGCTGAATTCTATAAGGTCTTCAAAGCAGAGCTCACACCAATACTCCTCAAGCTCTTCAAAGAAATTGAAAATGAAGGTTCTTTACCAAACTCATTCTGTGAAGCCAGTATATCCCTCTTCCCAAAACCAGACAGAGATTCATCAAAGAAAGAGAACTATAGACCCATTTCTTTGATGAACATCGATGCAAAACTTTTCAACAAAATACTGGCCAACCGTCTACAACAACTCATTAAAAAAATTATACACTATGATCAAACTGGATTCATCACAGGGAGGCAAAGCTGGTTCAACATACACAAATCAATAAATATAATTCGACACACCCACAGGAGCAAGGACAAAAATCACATGATTGTCTCAATAGATGCGGAAAAGGCATTTGACAAGATCCAAAACCCCTTTATGTTAAAAGATGTAGAGAAACTAGGAATCCATGGAATATTTCTCAATGTAATAAAGGCTGTGTATGAGAAACCCACAGCCAGTATTATACTTAATGGTGAAAATCTAAAGCCATTCCCTCTAAAATCAGGAACGAGACAAGGATGCCCACTCTCTCCACTCTTTTTTAACATAGTACTAGAATTCCCAGGCAGTGCAATAAGGCAAGAAGCAAGCATAAAGGGGATGCAAGTAGGGAAAGAGGAAATAAAACTATCCCTCTTTGCAGATGACATGATTCTGTATTTAAAGAATCCTATAGACTCTACTCCCAAGCTCCTTGAGCTGATTCAAAGCTTTGGAAGGGTAGCAGGCCATAAAATCAACCCTCACAAATCAACTGCCTTCCTTTACGCCAACAGTGAGAGGAACTAGGCAATAATCAGGAAAGAAACTCCTTTCACAATAGCCTCAAAGAAAATAAAGTACCTAGGAATTAGCTTAACTAAGAATGTAAAGGACCGTTTAGATGAAAACTTTAAAACCCTAAAAAAGGAAATTAAAGCAGAACTAAGGAAATGGAAAAACCTCCCATGCTCCTGGATTGGAAGAATCAACATTATGAAAATGACAATTTTGCCAAGGGCTATCTACAAATTCAATGCAATACCCATCAACATCCCAATGCCATTCTTTAAAGAAATAGAAGAGGCAATTCAAAATTTCATATGGAATAATAAAAGACCCCGTATAGCAAAAACACTTCTTAGCAGAAAGAACAGCGCTGCAGGAATTTCAATTCCAAACTTTAGACTCTATTACAGAGCTATAATTCTCAAAACAGCTTGGTACGGGCACAAGAACAGGCCTGAAGTCCAATGGAATAGAACTGCGGACCCAGATATTAAACCACAGACCTATGGCCACCTAATCTTTGATAAGGGAGCCAAAAAAATAGAATGGATGAAATATAGCCTCTTCAGCAAGTTGTGCTGGCAGAACTGGTTAAGCACCTGCAGAAAACTTAATTTGGGTCCTTCTTTGTCACCTTCCACTAGAATTAACTCCAAATGGATCAAAGACCTGGAGGTAAAAGCAGACACACTGAAAAGTTTACAGGAAGGAATAGGAGATACACTAGGCCTCCTTGGCACAGGTCGAAACTTTCTTAATAAGGACCAAGAATCACAACAAACCAGAGAAAGGCTGGATAAGTGGGAATGCATTAAACTGCAGAGCTTTTGTATGGCAACGGATATAGCTAGTAAACTAATCAGGAAGCCTACAGAGTGGGAGAAGATCTTCACCAACCAAACAACGGACAAAGGCCTCATATCTAAAATATATCAACAACTCAAAACATTGAATCACTCCAAAACTAACCTCCAAAGTAACACCCATCCCATTAAAAAATGGGCCAAAGACTTAAAGAGAGTCTTCTCTGAAGAAGAAACAAAAATGGCCTACAGACACATGAAGAAATGCTCAACATCTCTGGTCATAAAAGAAACGCAAATCAAAACAACTCTAAGATTCCACCTCACTCCAGTTAGAATGGCCAGGATCAGGAAAACGAATGACAACAGATGCTGGAGGGGATGTGGCCAGGAGGGATCACTACTACACTGTTGGTGGGAGTGCAAACTCGTTCAACCACTATGGAAAGCTAAACATAGAACTCCCCTATGACCCAGCAATTCCACTACTTGGCATTTACCCAACAATCCAGAAACAAGGGCATACTAAACCAACTAGCACAACAATGTTCATTGCAGCGCTATTCACCATAGCAAAGAT
Source organism: Megascapheus bottae (assembly GCF_031878675.1). Taxonomy (NCBI): domain Eukaryota; kingdom Metazoa; phylum Chordata; class Mammalia; order Rodentia; family Geomyidae; genus Megascapheus; species Megascapheus bottae. Next base: position 168,801 of record NW_028327450.1, on the reverse strand, counting down.
ATGGAACCAACCCAGATGTCCCTCAGTTGATGAGTGGATCAACAAGTTGTGGTATTTGTACACAATGGAATTCTATGCTGCTGTCAGAAAGAATGACATCGCCCCATTTGTCAGGAAATGGAAAGACTTAGAACAAATCATATTAAGTGAAGTAAGCCAGACTCAAAGGAACTTAGGCTCATTGGTTTCCCTCATTCGTCATAATCAGTAGAAACCTTGGGCTCTACTAGCAGAGATTTGCAATAGAGCAAAAGGCCATATATAAGTCCATATAATGTGAAGCTAATTGAAAGGACCTCCAGGATATTGAAACAAAAGCCATATAATGAATGATTGTTGTCCTTAATGTACTATGTTGTCTCTCATCTCCTTTGCTGTCCCTTGGTTATCCCACATTGGGATAGTATCTCACTTTGTTATCTGATATACTGAATATATTTGTATTTGGATATTTGAAATTTGATAGGGAAGGGGGGAAAACCAAGAAGGGTGGGGAGTGTGGGGTTGGAGGGAAATGGGTACCAAGACATGTGAAAGAGTATCAATGTATGTGAATTAATGCACCTTCTACCTGGCAAATATCATGTAACCCGTTTACTAATTACAATAAAAAATGAAAAAAAAAGAAAGTTGTAGTGTGTGGGGAGGATGATGGGGTCAAATACATTTCTTCTTAGAAATTTACCTCATCTGGTTGCCCTGGATTTTCCTGGCCTTCTTCTTAGAGAAAGGCCTGTTATACTGGATTTGTGGCTTGGCAAAGATCTAGCATGTACATCTTCCAGTAAGACATCCACAACTTCCATGCCTGAGACTCGAGTTTCCTGACCTTTGGCAACAGCACAGCAACATCTTTCTTTCTCCTGAGAGACAGACCAAGTGAGGTGGCTTGAGCTGGTTGTAAGTTACAGTGGCTTGGTTACCAGCGTTCCATACACTGTTCCATTGTGAGGGAGGCAGGGTCACCTTTCAGGGCCCAAAGACCAATGATCCTTGCTCACAGAAGACCTCACCAAGACATACTGGAGGCTGAATCTCTCCTCCAATCTCACAATATACATGTGGATGTAGTAAACAGCACACCTTATTTGTCCTTTCCAAATGTCTTCCACTAGGCCCTACTACCAGTCTGGTCTCAGGCTCAAGGAGCCTTTCTTAGGTAAGATCCAAATTTAAGGGTCGATATTGCCCTCATCCTTTACAAAACATTTGCTTCACAGTGCCTTCTCTGCCTGCATTTTGCCCCTTGTCGAATTTTTTTGTTTTTGCTAGTCTTGGGACTTGACCTCAGAGTGTTCTTGGGCTTTCTTTAGGCTTTAGCTGTCGCACCGAGCCACAGCACCACATGCAGCGTTTTCTATGTATGTGGTAATGAGGAATCAAACCTGAGTCTTTTTGCGTGGTAGCCAAGGACTCTACCACTAGGTCAAACACACAGGACATCTTGCACATATTTTTGACGTCAATCTACTAGGACATTATTAGGTTTCTGTATCCTAATCAATTCTTTCCTGAAGATTAGCTTTGCTGTCATGTGTAAAAATTGCAAGAGGGAAAAACACAGAAGAATTAGTGAAATTAAAAAAAAAGCATTACACACATAGATAAGTGTTCATTCTTGGTAGGAGAAAGGATATTTTGATATGATGATGATGACTTTATAATTAGTATGTCAGGGTTGAGAGTTTGGCATAGTGGTAGAGTGCTTGCCTAGCATCCATGAAGATCTGGGTTTGATTGCTCAGTATCACATAGATAGAAAATCTAGATGTGGCACTGTGGCTCAAGTGGCAGAGGGCTAGACTTGAGAAAACCCGAGGACAGTGCTCAGGCCCTGAATTCAAGCCCCAAGACTGGCAGAAAGATAAAAGAAAATAAAAATGCTTTTTACGAGCTAATTCACTCACAGCATTGGCTTCTGAAATCTTCGCTTCTGCATCTTGTGAAATACCCCTTTCCCTCAACGTAGACAAGAAAAACAGATCCATCCCATGTTCCACTGTGAGGCCACTGGTTGGGCTAAGAGCTAGTCATGCAGCAACACATAAGTTTTATTCTAATACTTTCCAAACTTTGTACTCAAATATGCTACCTACTTACCAACTTAGGTCAGTTATCCTTATGCTATACTTTTTCTTCATGACTACAATATTCTTACACTCCTACGTTAATCCTCTTGTACCTCCCCTGACTTCTCTCATTCTTTTTTTCTATCTCTGGATCTCTGCTCGTCTTTCAACCCTTATACTGCACGGATCTACACTTGATGGCTGTTAAGCAATATTGTATATGTAGGTGGTTAATTGTTCTCTAGGCTGAGACGGAATTAAAGACAATAGAGATTGGATTGAGAGGCTTATTGTTTTGGGTATAAATCGCTTATCAGTGGTTGTATTAGACTGGTCTGTAAGTGCACAAAAAGAAAGAGTGATAATACCAATCAAAACCTGTGAACATCTAGTGTCTGCCAGCTACAGAGGTCTAGGTTGGTTATATCTGAAAAACTATAATCGTATTTAGTAGTAATCTTGCTCCCATTTTTAAATGGGCAGAACAAGAAACTCAAGAGAAATGTCAAATCAAGAAACAACATCCCCCACCCAATGTAAACAGACAATGCAGCAGTCACTGGCACACCTAGAGGAGAGTCTTCCAAGTGCTACACAAATGCAATTGATAAACGTCAGTAACGGAAAATGTGAAAATATAAAGTAAGAGATAATGGAGGAAGCCATAGCTGAACAAGAGGAAAGCACAAACAAGGTGATAAGTGAAAAAGAAGAAGCCATAAAGGAGGCCATAATAAAGGTTTTTTCAAAGAAAGATGGATGAATTCATAGAATCCACAAATAAAAACGTGACCAAACTCCAGCAAATGTCCAAAGAAAATAAAGCTACTGAGCTAACCACTCAAAAGGAAATCAAGGAGATAAAGAATTCCATACATGATCTAAAACAAGAGATGCAAGGCATCAAAAGTGAGCAATTAGAAGCAAGGGCGATGAAAAATAAAGTAGATAGCTTTGATAGCAGGTTAGACAATGCAGAGGAGAGAATTTCTGGAGCTAAAGATAATTTAGTTATTATGGAGAAAGAACAGAAAATGAGTCAATCCAAATCTAGGAAATATGAGAGAGCGCTTCAGGAGGTCCAAGATACAATTAGGAAACCTAATTTAAGGCTAGTTGGTATTGAGGAGGGCGGGGAGAAAGAGGTCAATGGTATTGGAAATATACTTCAGGGAATCATCTCAGAGAATTTCCCAAACATCCACAAGGGCAGGCCCATCCAGATACGAGAAGCTTTTAGAACCCCAAACAGACCTGACCAGAAAAGAACATCCCACCGCCACATTGTGATCCGAACTGGATCAATAGAAACGAAAGGAAAGATCCTAAAGGCAGCCAGGGAAAAGGGATCAGTAATCTATAAAGGCAATCCAATCAGAATAACCCCAGATTTCTCAGCAGAGACCATGCAAGCACGAAGTGACTGGAAGCATATATGTCATGCCCTTAAATCCAATAACTACCAACCAAGAATATTGTAGCCAGCTAAGCTCTCATTCGTAACTGAGGGAAGAATAAAAACATACCATTCCTGGGAAAAGCTGCAACAATATGTCGAAACAAAACCAACACTACAGAGAATTCTCAAAGATGCTCTATACATAGAAAACGAAAATAAATGCAATATAGGGAAAGAAATGGCACCTAAACAGCATACCATCTAAGGACCACAAGAACTGTCAAGACATAGGCCCTACTAAAAGCTTTTAAAAATGGTAGGAACTAATAAATATCTCTCAATCCTAACTCTCAATATCAATGGACTTAACTCTCCAATTAAACAGCATAGGCTGTCTAGTTGGATCAAAAAGCAAGAGCCATCGTTCTGCTGTCTTCAAGAGACACATCTTACCCAAAAACAATCTTCTTTTGAAAGTGAGAGGTTGGAATAAACTCTATCAAGCTAACTTCCCCCATAAACAGGCTGGAGTTGCCATCCTCATATCAGATACAATAGACTTCAAACTAAAATTAGTAAGAAAAGACAAAGAATGGGACCCTATACTACTAAAGGGATCTTTCCTCCAGGAAGACATAACGATCCTAAATATTTACACACCCTTTTGAAGATTCTCAAAAGATTGAAGATTCTGACAGTGTAAGTTAGATTCCGGCATTGATATTAAATAATGCAATGAGTAGGGATTTATATTTGAAATATCACTGTTGACAAAATCTAACACACATTTGCTTAGTATTTGCTTTTGATTTCCCAAGAAGTTCAGTACAAGCTAACATGTGTGGCATATATCGACTGGGAGAAATGATTCAGAATATGTGACTCATTTGAACAGGAGTCAGTGAAAAGATACAGAAGCAGGATACCCATATTGTGATAATTTGTATCTTTTGCATATTTTGTGTTTGTTATTAATTCCATTTGTAGTGTACATTTCTAGGTAAAAACTTTTAAAATGTTTCCAAACAATTTGTTATTTCAACAGCAAAAAAAGACATTTACATGTGATAAAATTCACAGAATCCAAATTTTTCCATATTATTTTTTGATTTTTGGTTTTTTTTTTGGTGGGTCATAGATCGTGAACTCAGCCTGGGCACTATCCCTGAGCTCTTCAGCTCCAGGCTACCACCTTACCCTGGAGCCAAGCCCCACTTCCCATTTTCGAAAGGTAAATTGGAGATAAGAGTCTCACGTCTTTTTGTGCCAGGATGGCTTTAAATCCTGATCCTCACATCTCAGCCTCCTGAGTAGCTAGGATTATAGAAGTGAGCCACCACCCAATCATGCTCAGCTTTCTGGTTTTTTCTTTAAACAAGCCCTTTGGCTGGAACTCGGTCTGAGCACTGTCCTTCAGCTTTCCTCAAGCCTAGTGGTCTTCTACTTGAGACACAGCACTACTTCTGGTTTTTTCTGTGTATGTGGTACTGCGGAATTGAACCTTCGTCTTCATACAAACACTCTACAACTATGCCAAACTCCCAGCCCCTCCACATTAGTTTTTATGATAGATCTTTCCATGCATCTAGGATGGCTAGAAATCCTTCTTGAGTTTCCCAAGATCAGGGAGTATAGGTGTGTCCCATCCTGTGTGGCTACATAACCACTGTTTAGGTGCTGTTCTTACTTCATTCTACCCATCTAGAGCAATTTTCATCTTCCATGTATAATCATTAAACATTCAGCTCCTGTTCCTCTCTACTCCATTCTCTGGAACCATCGTGCTTTTTGGCTCTAAGGGTTTGTTGATCCTTGGAAGCTCTGGAAGGGATAACATACCCTAGCTCTTCCTTTATGACTGTTGTATTTTTAGTTTACTGTAATCAAGATTCATCTGTAAAATATAGTAAAATGTTCTTCCTTTTCAATGCATTGTTTTGCATATTTCTATCTTTTGATTATTATTAATAGTTGTGAATGGATTCTCCACATATTTGTTCTAGTCTCTGCTTTCTCTTCCGTTAGGTACAAATCTAGAAATAGAAGTGTTGGACCATATTTCTATGTAATTCTATCTTTAGTACTTTTTTAGCACTCTCCACGCAACTTTTGATTGTTATATATTCCTTGCAGAACTATTCCAAAGTTCTCCTTCTCACTACCTTCCCTGTAATAGTTAGACTTTGAAAGTTGTTTTTTGTATGTGTGTGTGTGTGTGTGTTTGTGTGTGTGTATGTGGATCTTTTTGTTTAAAACTTTATTTATATTAACATATTTAAAGTAATGATTTCATTGTAATTTTAATTTTTCTCATGGCTGTTAATATTGAACTTCTTTCTACATTTTGAACTACTATTTCTATATATTCTTTTTAGAAAATCCTCTCCACTCTCAAATTTTTTCCCTTTTTTGTGGGGTAGTGGGGAAAGTCATGGGGCTTGGACCTTGGGCCATGAGCTCTTTAGTTTAAGGCTATTGTCCTACCCTGAGTATTGCCCCTCAGTTCTTCTGCTCACAGCTACCTACCCCTCTTCCCATTATATACAGAACAAAGGTCATCCTAAGTGTTATTGAAAAAGTAAAACATACAGTAAATTTGTAGTATAAAACAGCAAGAAATAAATTTCTTGCCAGGTGCAGTGACTTCTATCTGTAATCCTAGCTACTCAGATATCAGGCTGATATCTAAAGATTTCGTTCAAAGCCAGCCTGGGCATTAGAAAGTCTATGAGACTCTCATCTACAGTTAACCACTAGAATATGGGAAATGGCACTGTGGCTTCATAGGTAGGGTGATAGCCTTGAGTTGAAGAGCTCAGGAACAGTGCCCAGGCCCAGAGTTCAAGCCTTACAAATCCCTCAGCCAAAAAAAAGAAAAAAAAGTTTCTTCCCCAAGTGACTATTATGCCAGACATAGAATATTAACATTCTGGGTGTACTTCACAGTATTATTACTTGATACCCTAAGACTTTGCAATATTCTCACAGTACCAGCATATGTCATCATATAATGTAGTTCCTTTTCAATGGAATAATTCCATTTATAACCCAAATCTACTCCCCCGACTTATTTTTGTCGATACCACAATTGCTCTACCATGATATGCCACAAGCCATTAAACATTTTATGGTGTGTAATTGGAAAGGAGTCTCATGGAATCTTGTGCCAGGCTGGCTTTGAACCATGGTCCTTCAGATCTCAGTCTCCTGAGTAGCTAGGATGACAGGCATGAGCCACCAACACCTGGCTTGCCTTTTTATTTTTTTGTGGGTCTTGGGACTTGAACTCTGGGCCTAGGCACCATCCCTAAGCTTTTCAGGTCAATATTTCATGTAAGTCTAAACATTTAAGTAAAGGAATAAAATTCCAACACAAAAAGAATAAAATTCCAGACATGGTGTGTTTATAACTCAGTGCTAATTACTTGATGAAAATGTGCCATTCCAGAAGCTGGTGTCATTTGATGATGTAGCTGTGAATTTCAGCTGGGAGGAGTGGCAGCATCTGGACAATGCTCAGAGGACCCTGTACAGAGATGTAATGCTGGAGACCTACAGCAACCTGGTGTCCTTAGGTGAGCAAAAGTCAAATTCACTTGCAAGGCCAAGTGCCTTGTTATTTTGCAGATACGTGAATGTTTATCAAACTTGCAATACTATTTAAATGAGATTCCAGGCCTTGAGAAGTATCATTACTTTCTAAAGAAAACCTAAGGTAATTTTGTACTCATTCTTCAGGATACCTTCAGGATACTTTGACAACAGTTCTAAATTATGTTTCCTCTATTGGAGACGACATTCCAAACTTACACAGTAATTGTAAGTGGATAAACAATCCAGAATAGAATATATATCATTATTGGAAATAAGATCTACAAATCACTAAACAGTGAGTTTATAATTTGAAACCTGGCACTAGGTGCAATGTTTCATGCCTGTAATCTTAAAATATTCAGGAGGAAGAAATCTAAGAATTCTAATTTGAATCCAGCAATGGCATAAAAATTGCCAGGAAACTCTATAACTCCAAGTCACCCCTCAAAAATGTTAGTGGAGTGTCAATAGTTTGACTTTGTGGTTGAGTACTTGGATAGCATGCATGAAGACCTATGCATGTAAGTGGAGCTGGGACTCAAACTGGTATTTTTCTAGCCTTGAGCAAGACAGCTAAGTTTATGCCATACAAAATGAATCCAGAGCTGGGGAAAAGTCAACCATGGAGCCAGTGAGAAATGAGAAAAGAGATTTAATAGATAACTTGTGAGTAGGATGTCTGCGAATTAAAGCAATGATGACACAGCATAAGCAATAATTCTCTACTGTTTCTAATTTACAGGGCCCTGTGTTCCCAAACCTGTATTAATTGACAAGCTAGAGCACTGTGCAGAACTCTGGATAGGAAATTCCTCTGACAAGAATATCACAGGTGAGTGAATGCATCTTCATATTGATGTTGGAGCCTGAGCCCCATTGGTAAGTTCATGTTGTGATGTACTGAGCAATAATATTCTTAGTTACCCTAAATCCTGTGTGGAACCTATGGAATTCTTTGTGAATGAATCAAGAATCATTTTCTTTTCCCAATCCTATGCTTGGTCTCAGGGCCTGAGCATGGTCCTTGGGTTTTCTCAAGGCTAGCTCTCTACTTCTTGAGTCATAGCACCACTTCTGGCTTTTTCTTTGTATGTAGTACCAAGGAACTGAACCAGGTCTTTGTGCATGCTAGCCCAAACCCCTGGCACCAAGAATCATAGGGTGATATAATGAATTCTATGTGGCAGTAGAGTTAAAGTTAGATTTCTCTGTAGAAATCACTGTGAAACAAAATAAAATGAGAAAGCCCTCAGCCCGTGGCTCATGCCTGTAATCGTAGCTACTTAGGAGTCTGAGATCTGAGGATCAAGGTTCAAAGACTGACCTATCACAAAAACACCTTAGACTCTTCTCTCCAATGAACCAATAGAAAATGAAAAGTGGGTTTGAGGCTAAAGACATAGGGCAGTAGCCTTGAGCTGAAGAGCTCAGGAAGAACAGCCAGTTCTAGAATTCAAGTCCCATGACTGCAAAACAAAAAAGAAAGAAAGAAAGAAAGAAAGAAAGAAAGAAAGAAAGAAAGAAAGAAAGAGAGAAAGAGAGAAAGAAAGAAGAAAGGGGAAAGAAAGAGGGAAGGAAGGAAAGGAAGAAAGAAAGAAAGAAAGAAAGAAAGAAAGAAAGAAAGAAAGAAAGAAAAATATTACATTTCTTTAAAACTAAGACTATAAATGATTGAGCAAACAAGGAATGAGTCTGGGCATTATTCTCTGATAAGGATAATATCTTTTTGCTGGTAGGAAGAGACTGGTATTCAGAACCAGACCTTTCCACCAGAAATTGAGCCTAGTGATAGAGTGCTTGCCTAGCATCCACAAAGACACAGGTTTGATTCCTTATTACCACATACATAGAAAATGCCACAAGTAATGACTTCATGGTAGGGTTCTAGTCTTGAGAAAACCCAAGGACAGTGGTTAGGTCCTAAGTTCAAACCCAGGAATGGAAGGAAAAAAACAACAACAAAGTTTCAATCAACATAAGAAAATTTACTAGACAATGAGCTGGAGATTTTCTGGTCTTCCATGGTTCTGAGGGACAGGAGTGTTAGAAAAGGAATTTTTATAAGACTTCAAATGGAAGGAAACAAATTTCAAAATTCCCACAAATACCTAAATTGAGACTTTAGTGAGAAGTTGTAACTGAAGGGATATAGGTGTAAGTCCTTACTCTCAAGAATCGTTCTTGCTTGGATCAAAGGCAAACAGACATATAAACCAAACTTGTGGCCGCTGAATCTAGAAAACATTTGTATTCCTCACTTAATGTTTTATAAGCACACAGCATTGAAACTGGGTAAGGTAATCCTATCTGCTACTCAGGACCTGAGCCTCTTATCTATAGTTAACTCTAGAAAACAGGAAGTGGGGCTGTAGCTCAAGGATAGGGGTTATAGTCTTCTGCTGAAGCGTTCAGGGACAGGGCCGAGGCCTATGAACTACAAAAAAGAAAAGAAAAGAAAAGAAAAGAATGTTTTAAAAAGATTCAAAACAGCACAATATTTAGATTATTTTCAAAAATAAAAGAAAGGCAGCTATTCCTCAATGTATAAACAAAACAGTATTTGAAAAAAAACAGCTGCAGGTATACTATAGGTAGTACTCAGCTTAAAACTGTAGCAATACATAGTTGGGTAATTTCAATAAATATTTCCTGTGATATAAAAAGAGAACTAAAACACAGAAAAACATTATTGGTCATTGTAAAATATCATTTTCTTAATATGTTAGGGAGAAAAGCATATATTTCTCACAAATCAATTTCCACTTTTATATTTTAAAATATCTAACACTTAGGATGGGAAAATAAAGTCATTACCTTTACACTAAGGAATATTTGTATGTCATGTATGTTTGTGTCTTTTTTTCTATGACTCATTTTAGATGTCCAGGTAATGGAAAATGTGTTCAAGACCTGCCAGGAAAGTCCACATGAATGTCTTTGTGAAGTACCAGTTGCAAGTAGTATCGAAGTGGAGGAAAACGTGAGATTAGCAACAACTTTAAATTTGAGCTCTACACATAATCCAGAGCTGATTAGTAATAACGGTAACAACTTAGGGGTGAGGACTGAGGAGTTCATTAAGTGTCAGAACATGCTTCTGTCTCCTAAGCCTGATGAGATGCATGGTGCATATAGATCTCGTATGTCTCCTGTTCTTAAAAAATCCATCGGATATTCAGAGCATTTTATTCATGATTGTGACAGTCCAAAAGATCTGCAGTATCATAATTCTGTTCTCCCTGCCCAAGAAATTCTACAGGGAGGGAGGAAAACTGCTAAATGTAAGGTGTGATGAAAAATATTGTACTTAACACCGACCATCACGACACATCCGAAAATGTGCACAGGAGAGACTCCTCATATATGTAGTGAATGTGAGAAATCTTTCAACAATGAAATACGCCTTACAATACATCAGAGCAAATATCCTGAGATATGTGATGCGTACATCAAGTGTGAAAATTAATTTCTGAGAAGTCAGACCTGACGCTCCAAGAGAAGACAAACCTTATGAATATGAGGAACGTAATAAAATTTCTGCCCAGAATTTAGCTCTCAGCACACATCAGAGATCTCACACAGAAGAGAAATCTTATGAATGGGATAAATGTGGGAAGACTTTTAGACTGAAATCATACCTCACTTGGCACCAGAGAAGACACACAGAAGAGAAACCTTATGAATGTAACAAATGTGAAAAGTCTTTCACCCAGAAGATACACCTTCGAGTTCATCAAATAACACACACAGGAGAGAAATCTTATAAGTGTAATGAATGTGGAAAGTCTTGCAAGGGAAGGGAAAACTTCGTGTTCATCAGAGAATACACACAGGAGTGAAACCTTATGAATGTAAACAATATGTAAAGTCTTTCAGACAGAAATCTTCCCTCAAATTGCATCAAAGAACACACACAGGAGAGAAACCTTATGTGTGCAACAAATGTGGAAAGACCTTCAAGTGGAAGTCATATCTTGATGGGCATAATAGAACACACACAGGAGAGAAAACTTATCCATGTAGTGAATGCGGAACGTCTTTCAAATGGAAGTTAAAACTCCATGTTCATCAGAGAATATACTCAGGAGAAACACCTTATGAGTGTAACATATGTGAAAAGTCCTTCACACAGAAGCCAAACCTCAACATGCATAAGACAATTCAAACAGGAGAAAAACCTTATGAATGTAAACGATGTGGAATGTCTTTCAAATGGAAGTCTTCCCTCAAATTGCATCAGAGAACACACACAGCAGAGAAACTGTACGAGTGCATCAAATGTGGTAAGACCTTCAGATGGAAGTCACATTACAGGAGGCATAACAGAATTCACACATATTAGAAACCTTAGGAATATAACCAATGTTGAAAGTCTTTCGTGCACTATTCACCCTTCAGGAAGCGTAAGAGAGTTCACACATATGAGAAGCCTTAGCAATGTAATAAATAGGAAAGACTTTTTAGTCTGTGGAAGAAAACTCAGCTTGTGTCACAGAACCAAGACAAGATCAAACCCTTAATGAATGTAGCAAATGTTCAGTCTTTTCCCCAGAAGGCACAAGTCAAGATTTATCACTAAACACCCACAGGATAGAATCCGATGAATAAAATGAAAGGAAATTTTTTTGAAGAACTCATAGTTGAGTTTGCATGATACCACATAGACACAGGATAAAAATCTTATGAATATAAGAATATGAAAAAATCCATCATGAACGCATGACTAAGTATAAAATGCACATAGGAGAGAAAAACCTTATGAATATTACAAATGTGGAAAGTGTTTGACCTGGAAGGCATACTTCTGTGTTCATCACAAACCTGATTCCCATAGAAGAAAAGAAAACCAATCAATAGAACAAATGTGCAATGACTTTTAATCAGAAGTCAGTCTTCAGTACATTTCAGAACATACACAATAGAGAAATAGAGAAATTCTGAGTAATGAAAAACATTGAGCTATATATAGAATCTCTGTATATGGGAGCATTAGGGTAAGTCTTCTAAACAAAGTCAACCTTCAGCAAGCATTAAGAGCACTCACAGAAGAAATAATAGCATGTAGGAAAACCTTTCTCAGAAACCTCCGAAAGCTGACTGTGTGACTTAGTGGTAGGGTGCTAACCTATCAAGGATGAAGGCCTGGGTTAGATTCCTCAATACTACGTGAAAAGAGCAAGCCAGAAGCAGCACTGTGGTTCAAATGTTAGAGTGCTAACCTTGAGCAAAAGTAGCTCAGGCCCTGAGTTCAAGCCTAAGGATTGGAGAGAGAGAGAGAGAGAGAGAGAGAGAGAGAGAGAGAGAGAGAGAGAGAGAGAGAGAGAGAGAGAGAGAGAGAGAGAGAAACAGGAACTTCTAAATTTACAGAGATAGAGAAGGAGAGAGAGAAGGAGACAGAAACTAATTTCTAAACTTTACAGTCTTTCTATTTCCTTACAAATTCGTCTATGTCATTCTTTTCTGACAGAAGCACAGAATTCCATTGTGTTAAAATACCATATTTGATCTACTCATCAGCTGACGGGCCTCTTGGTTGGTTCCATACCTTTGCTATAGGAAATAGTGCTGTGATAAATGTTATTGTTCTAGTGAATTTAGTATGTCCTATATGGACGATTGGCAAGTAGTGAAATTGCTGGATCACAGGGGAGCTCTATGTTTAGTCTTTTTGGGATACTGCCATAGTGCTTTCCATAGTGGTTGAATGAGTTTGCAATCCCACCAGCAGTGTAGTAGTGATCCCTCCTGGCCACATCCCCTCCAGCATATGTTATTAGATTTCTGGATCTTGGCCATTCTGACTGGAGTGAGGAGGAAAAGGGAAAGAGGAACTGAAACTTTCTCTCCTTACAGATGACATGATTCTGTATTTAAAGAACCCTATAGACTCTAATCCGAAGCTGCTTGAGCTGATATAAAACTTTGGTAAGGTAGCAGGGTATAAAATTAACCCTCAATGTCAACTGCCTTCCTATATGACAACAAATGAGAGGAATGAGGCAAGAATCAGGATAGCAACTCATTTTGCTATCAAAGAAAATAAAATACCTAGGAATTAACTTAGAATGTAAAGCACCTTTTTGATGGAACTATAAACCCTGGAAAAGGAAATTAACGCAGAACTGAGGAAATGCAAAAACCTATGCTCCTGCTTTGGAAGAAGTAATATTGTAAAAATGGCAATTTTGATAAGGACTATCTACAAATTCTGTGCAATATTCATCAATATCCCAATGTCATTCTTTAAAGAAACAGAAGAGGAAATCCAAAATTTCACTTGGAATAATAAAAGACCCCTTATAGTCTGTCTTCTTGCATGATACATAATGTTTAATCTCACCTTCTCCACCAAAATCTCACCTTTCTCATTGAGACATTGGTGGCCCTGTTTACTAGCAGCAAAGGCTCCAACGCGCAGTTTCAGGTGTCACCACTGCCTCTGTTACTGGGTAGATCCAACTCTGTCATCGATTCTGAAGTCTGCTCTGGGAGTCTTGGTCACAAGTTGTTCTGTGGCATCTGCTGCCAGCCTGTGCCTATTTGCTTCCTTTTCCTCCAGCAGCCTACAACAGGGAATGAAGTTCAGGCGCTGATGCTCTCCTTCATATGCAGGGCAGGATTAGCCCAACCCTCCCTCATCTTCCTCTTCCAATTTTTGGGAAAAAATGTGCTGGCAGAAGTCCTCAGGTGTGGGGCATGGCTGATCCACACTTTTAATCCAGGCTGGTCAGGAGGCTGAGATCTGAGTATGGAAGTTCCAAGTCACCTAGAACAGGAAAGTCTGATAGATTCTTACTACCAAAAATAAAAACAGCTGGGAATGGAGTTTGGGCTCAAGTGGTAAAGGGCTAGTCTTGAGTACAAATGCTTAGTGCCCAGGCCCTGAGTTCAGGCTCCAGCACTGCCAACAACCTCACTTTAGTGAGATTTTAGCTTTCTCCATGTAGGCACATCTCACTGGAATCTTTGCTGGTAGAGATAGTCTTCATAATTTTGTCTCAAGGTAAAGGTCCTCCTGGGGTAGTACACAAAAGGTGTCATGGAGAGAGGAGCCCCACTTGCTCCAGGTTTGAAGATGGCATAGGTCAAGCCAGCATGGAGTTGGCATATCAGTCTTTTTCCTAGCACCACATACCAGTGAATGTCAAATGACATTGATTGTTGTGGGATTGTGTGATTGAAGTGCCCCATTAAGGGCAGTGTTAGCACATCCAAACTTGGATACCAGGAATGCTGAAATCGCAAAGCTAATATTTCTGTTGGCTACAGAAATGCTGGTGTGTCTGTTATTCACTAAAAGTTCAGGTGCAAAGATTCTGAAGCTTGATGCCATGTGTTTATTCCATTTAGTAAAATTATTTTAATGCACTGTATAAGTTAAAACATTTGATAAGAGTCAGGGGTGGTGAAAACATTGTTCTTGAATTCAGGTGTCTGGCAGGGTAATGGGGGGGTGTTGGTGGCTGGGACTATGAAGCTGGAGCTGCTGTCAAACCATGGATCATGTTCCTCTTTGTCTGGGAGAAATGACTCCAAAGATGAATTTCGAATGGTGAGGAAAAAATGATGATGTACTCAGGAAATTTCTCCTAAACAAATGCTCATGTGGAAGTGGGATGGGGGCTGGGCATATCTGAGGCAGAGCTTAAGGGGGCTTTTCGTGGCGTTGAGAACGTTCCTTGCGACTTCAGACATGCAGCAGGGTGTTTTAGATGGCCATTGTGAGATGGATGGAATAAGACTGGAGACAAGATGAATGCTGGGATCCTCAATGCTCTTGCATGAGTGGCTGGTGGCTCACCTGAAAGAACTAATTATGTCTAAAAAAGAAATCAGGAATTTGTTTTGATTAGATAAAACCTGTAATCCGAGGCATATTCAGGATCCTGATCTTAGTATTGTGGTTTAAAACCAACCCAGCAAAGGGAAAAATGCATGAGACTCTTACTCCCAGTTTAGAGCAAGAACAAAGATTGAAGTAGAGCTGTGGCTCAAGAGCTAGAGTGCTACCTTGAGCAAGGAATAGCTAAGAAAAAGCTCTAGGTCTTGAGTTCAAGGCCAGGAATGAAAGAAGGAAGGTAAAAAAAGGGAATTATGTGAGGAAGGGAAATATATAAATGAAAGAGAGAAGGAACTAGAAATTTAAAACTAGAGATTATTTAAAAGTCATCAGTCCTTCTAAGAAAAGCATTGGAGTATGGGTTCTATATGTGGTGAACTGGAAGCCCAGCAGTGACTTGTTAACCAAAGAGTCACCATGATGAGCAAAGGATAGAAATCTGCATGAGCCTCTTAGCGGATGGAGTCACAGAAAAGAACCTCAGCTCCCATCCCATAGTTAGAAGTATATAGAGATGGGGAAGTTGGCATCACCTTGATGTCATTGTGTCCATGGAGACTGGAAGCCATGGCTCTGTGAAAGCACAATGTTCTGGTTACTGAGCTGAGAGGCTGAGGAGAGCCAAGTCCTGGCCATGAAGAAATCAGGGTGGCAGCAGAGCAACTCTGCTGCAGTGTGTGCCTGCTTGGCTGTTCTTATTCTGTGGTGGATCAGGCCGGAGCGGGTGATAGAAACTGCTTTGTGGTCACAAGCCCTTCACCAAGAGCTTCCTCTGGGATCCTCATAAGCTACAGGGTGGCTGGTGGTGGGATGTGTGTGGGGTGGAAGTGACAGAGGGATGGACGCATGGCAAGGTGGGTGAAGAGATGAGAGGAATGATGAGAGCCCAGTTCATTGGTTTCCAAGGTTAATGGGTGGGAGGTAGAGAGGCATGATGGAGGAAAGATGGAGGCAGGGGAGGGTGGTGACAGAGTGAGGCCATCTGTAGTGCCAGCCTGGCCATCATCTGAAGCCCATAGGCAGCTTCCTGATCCCTCACTTTGTCCTGCTCCTTGTGGAGGGAATGTCACGTGTACCCAGAGCTAGGGGTGGGGCAATGTTAGTAGCACCTGGAGAACCATTGGCCTCTACCTGGGTGAGGGGTGGTTCTGGCTCCCATGCTGGGTGGCCTGATAGCTATGGAACAGATCTCTCCTTAGCTACCACAGTCAGTGGCTGCTCTCCATCTAGGGTTAGGGCACCTGCTCAGCCATCAGGACACCCCATGCCAGGAGAGAGGCCTACAATTCAGATGGCAGCACAGGGGTGAAGATGATCTCACCGTAGCCCTACTTACATGGCTGTCCCTGCATGCAGGACAGGATGAGCAGGGGGAAGATGTTCTCTGTGTTTTTCCACAGCCTATCCCGGCCTCTTCTTGTGTCTGATTAGACCAAGAGAGTACCAGGTTCCCTCTCATAGTCCTGGTTCTTTTTCTTTTACAGTCATGAGGCTTGAACTCAGGTCCTGGGTACTGTCCCTGAGCTCTTTTGCTCAAGGTTGATGCTCTACCATTTGAACCATAGTGCCATTTCCAGCTTTTCCTTTTCATGTGGATCTGTGATATCTCCAGTGCTGTGCCTGCAGGGAGGCACTTACCCCACAGACAGAGCCACCTCTGCCGTGACTGTGAATGCCTACAACCCTCACACCCACCCCTTGCACACCCCTCGACTCCAGTTTTAGCTCCTCTTGGACTGGGTGTCCAGCCTTCCCCTTCCGACACTCACAAAGGGTCTACAATTGTCTTCCTAGCGTCCTTTCTTCTGGCAGCCAGAGTACAGACTGTGCATATCTTGACGATCACAGAGCTCAAAGCCAAAGGCTGAGATGCAGAAGAGGGTGCCCCGGAATTTGCACAGGACCCATGGATCATCCTGTACTTCCCCCAGCCTGTGACTTCCCCCACTCTATTGGAAGGGAAGCTCCATGCCCACATCCTGATCCCTGGTCCCCACCAATTCCATTCTCCCTTGGATTTTGCAGACTGTCTACCATCAGGATCTAAAATTCTATTCATCACTTTATGTCCTTATCACTGATTTGCTACTTTGGCAGGATCTCCCCGTGCCTGGAGTGTTGGCATGTCATGTACTCTCTGTGGAGATGTTGCCCTAGGAGAAGAAATATGCACTTCATGTGAGTGTTGGACAGGGCAGGAGGGCTCCCTAGGATCAGAAGCCACAGGAGGGGTGCAGATGGGGGAATGCTAGGGGCCCCAGGGGACAGTGGGAGTTAGGGCACAGTTGGTTCCTTCTGCAGGGTTGACACCGCTTCACAAACCCAACAGAATGAGGTTCACATTACAGATGTCAGAGACAGTGCAGATTGCCAATGGGCGCAGGGGTCACTGTCACCCCCAGATGCTGGCTGCATGCTGGGATGCACGCAGAGATGGTTTCAAGATCAGATAATGAGGATGTTGCAGGGTGTACCCATTCTTTTCAGATGGCGCTCTACCTCTCTTGAGCTTCATCTCTATCTTTGGCTTTTACTTGGCAGTTAACTGGAAATGAGAGTTTCATGGACTTTCTTTCTGGACTGGCTTCAAATAGAAGCTATGCACAGTTTTCAAACCATACCCTACTGAAGAAGGGAAGCTTGATCTGGTGCTTAACTGGGTTGCACTTTGGCTCCGTTTGCTATGCCTCACGGGAGGGGGCTCATCATTTGTAGACTAAGATCTCATGACCTTCAAAACCCAGCCTATCTGTGGGGCCTGGGTGAATACATTCTCTGTTATGCTGGGTCATCAACCCATGTTTTAAGCTGGAATTAGGCAGTGCCACATTTGATAAGAACATCTGCCAGAGATTGTCACCTCATGA
Organism: Megascapheus bottae; assembly: GCF_031878675.1. Taxonomy (NCBI): domain Eukaryota; kingdom Metazoa; phylum Chordata; class Mammalia; order Rodentia; family Geomyidae; genus Megascapheus; species Megascapheus bottae. The sequence goes on along the minus strand of NW_028327450.1, from coordinate 151,032 downwards.
AAGCAGATTCTAAATTTGTATTCCATTTCCTGTGGTGGAGAAATCCCCTCCAAGTTAGACAGGCTCACATCCACCTGCAGGTCACACTCCTAATGCACCCTTGAGTGTCCTCATGGTATTGGGATCTAAGTTTGTAGGGAATGCTGGTTTAGTCCATGAATTAGCTGGACAAGTGATGACAAACGTGTTGTGGATTAATATGAGAACAATTTAAGAAGCCATGGAGGAGCATCAACCTGACCCTCTGTGGTGCTATAAATCTGATAGGATGTTCCAGACTGAGAAACAATCACATGGCTTTGTGTTTGGCATCCAGACAAGTGAGTGCATGTCTTAGCTGTCAGCCAATACAGAGGAGGACATGAATAAGTGGGTGGAAAGCATCTGTCAGACCCCTGTTTGGGGGCAGGTGGAGAGAACATAGGAAGGTAGATACCATGGCTGTGGTGGGGCCAAAAAAAAGGGTAAAAGAGGCAAAGGAACCAGGTACTGGTAGCTCAAGACTGTCATCCTAGCTACTCAGGAGTTTGAGATCTGAGGATCACAATTCAAAGCCAGCCCAGGGCAGAAACTCCATGAGACTCTTATCTGCAATAAACTACTGAATGCAAGAAGCTCAAGCTCAGTGACAGCATCCAGCCCTAGCGTTCAAAACCCAGGACCGGCAGAAAAAACTATCAAAGGACAAGAAGCTGGCCAAAAGTTAGAGGGACTCTATCTTGACAAACAATACAATGGTAAGTTGCACTCAGAAGACTTGCACAAAATCTGGAAATGCCTGAGACCTATCTATGTATGTTTCCTGTTTGTCTAAATACATATGTTTATGCATTTATATATTAGTATAGAGAGACAGATCAATACATATGACTATACATATATACATAGCCAGACACTTATGGGTGGGTGGTATACTGTGTGAGAGTTTGTGTTTGTGATTTGTGGATGGCTATCTCTGTTTAAGAAAGATAGAAAATATGTAAATATCTTTAAAAAATCTTGATAAAATATAGAGAGACATAAGCTCTTGAGGGAATCTGAAATGACAAGATTATTCACAGGCACGTTTATCCTTATGGATTCCTCAGCAAGTTTTAATTTTTTCCATTATTTTCTTTCTTTTTTTGAACCAATGCTAAGGATTTCTCTCAGGGACCAGGTGCTGCCAATTCCTAATTTTCTCATGGCTGGTACAAGAGGAACTGAGCCACAGTTCCACTTTTGCCTTATTTATTCGTGCTTAACTGAAGACAAAGATTTCTATCAGTGACTTTCTCTCAGGGGCTGGATTCTAACGAGGATCCCCAGACCTCAGCCTTCTCTATAGCTACAAATGGAATTATTCCATTGAAAAGGAACTACATTATATGATGACATATGCTGGTACTGTGAGAATATTGCAAAATCTTAGGGTATCAAGTAATAATACTGTGAAGTACACCCAGAATGTTAATGTTCTCTGTCTGGCATAATAATCACTTGGGGAAGAAACTTTTTTTTCTTTTTTTTTGGCTGGGGGATTTGTATGGCTTGAACTCTGGGCTTGGGCACTGTTCCTGAGATCTTCAACTCAAGGCTATCACCCTACCTATGAAGCCACAGTGCCATTTCCCATATTGTAGTGGTTAACTGTAGATGAGAGTCTCATAGACTTTCTAATGCCCAGGCTGGATTTGAACCAAATCTTTAGATATCAGCCTGATATCTGAGTAGCTAGGATTACAGGTAGAAGTCACTGCACCTGGCAAGAAATTTATTTCTTGCTGTTTCATACGACAAATTTACTGTATGTTTTACTTTTTCAAAAACACTTAGGATGACCTTTGTTCTGTATATAATGGGAAGAGGGGTAGGGAGCTGTGAGCAGAAGAACTGAGGGGCAATACTCAGGGTAGGACAATAGCCTTAAACTAAAGAGCTCACGGCCCAAGGTCCAAGCCCCATGACTTTCCCCACTACCCCACAAAAAAAGGGAAAAAATTGGAGATTGGAGAGGATTTTCTAAAAAGAATATATAGAAATAGTAGTTCAAAATGTAGAAAGATGTTCAATATTAACAGTGATGAGAAAAATTAAAATTACAATGAAGTCATTACTTTAAATATGTTAATATAAATATAGTTTTAAACAAAAAGATCCACATACACACACACAAACACACACACACACATGCATACAAAAAAACAACTTTCAAAGTCTAACTATTACTGGGAAGGTAGTGAGAAGAAGGAGAACTTTGGAATAGTTCTGCAAGGAATATAAAACAATCAAAAATTGCGTGGAGAGTGCTAAAAAAGTACTAAATATAGAATTACATAGAAATATAGTGCAACACTTCTATTTCTAGATTTGTACCTAACGGAAGAGAAAGCAGAGACTAGAACAAATATGTGGAGAATCCATTCACAACTATTAATAATAATCAATAGATAGAAATATGCAAAACAATGCATTGAAAAGGAAGAACATTTTACTATATTTTACAGATCAATCTTGATTACAGTAAACTAAAAATACAGCAGTCATAAAGGAAGAGCTAGGGTATGTTTTCCCTTCCAGAGCTTCCAAGGATCAACAAACACTTAGAGCCAAAAAGCACGATGGTTCCAGAGAATGGAGTAGAGAGGAACAGGAGCTGAATGTTTAATGATTATACATGGAAGATGAAACTTGCTCTAGATGGGTAGAATGAAGAGAGAACTGTACCCTAAACAATGGTTATGTAGCCACACAGGATGGGACACACCTATACTCCCTGATCTTGGGAAACTCAAGAAGGATTTCTAGCCATCCTAGATGCATGGAATGATCTATCATAAAAACTAATGTGGAGGGGCTGGGAGTTTGGCATAGTTGTAGAGTGCTTGTATGAAGACGAAGTAGTGCTGTGGCTCAAGTAGAAGATCACTAGGCTTGAGGAAAGCTGAAGGACAGTGGTCAGACCGAGTTCCAGCCAAAGGGCTTGTTTAAAAAAAACAAAAAGCTGAGCATGATGGGGTGGTGGCTCACTTCTATAATCCTAGCTACTCAGGAGGCTGAGATCTGAGGATCAAGGTTTAAAGCCATCCTGGCACAAAAACACCAATTTACCTTTAGAAAATGGGAAGTGGGGCTTGGCTCCAGGGTAAGGTGGTAGCCTGGAGCTGAAGAGCTCAGGGATAGTGCCCAGGCTGAGTTCAAGATCTATGACTCACCAAAAAAAAAAACAAAAAACAAAAAATAATATGGAAAAATTTGGATTCTGTGAATTTTATCAGGCATATAAATGTCTTTTTTTGCTGTTGAAATAACAAATTTTTTGGAAACATTTTAAAAGATTTTACCTAGAAATGTACACTAGAAATGGAATTAATAACAAACACAAAATATGCAAAAGATACAAATTATCACAATATGGGTATCCTGCTTCTGTATTTTTTCACTGACCCCTGTTCAAATGAGTCACATATTCTGAATCATTTCTCCCAGTCGATATATGCCACACATGTTAGCTTGTACTGAACTTCTTGGGAAATCAAAAGCAAATGTGTGTTAGATTTTGTCAACAGTGATATTTCAAATATAAATCCCTACTCATTGCATTATTTAATATCAATGCCGAAATCTAACTTACACTGGCAGAACCTTCAATCTTTCGAGAATCTTCAAAAGGGTGTGTAAATATTTAGGATCGTTATGTCTACCTGGAGGAAAGATCCCTTTAGTAGTATGTAGTAACCTTCTTTGTCTTTTCTTACTAATTTTAGTGTGAAGTCTATTGTATCTGATATGAGGATGGCAACTCCAGCCTGTTTATGGGGGCAGTTAGCTTGATAGAGTTTATTCCAACCTCTCACTTTAAAAGATGTTTGTTTTTGGGTAAGATGTGTCTCTTGAAGACAGCAGAACCATGGCTCTTGCTTTTTGATCCAACTGGACAGCCTATGCCGTTGAATTGGAGAGTTAAGTCCATTGATATTGAGAGTTAGGATTGAGAGATATTTATTAGTTCCTACCATTTTTAAAAGCTTTTAGTAGGGCCTGTGTCTTGACAGTTCTCGTGGTCCTTAGCTGGTATGCTGTTTAGGTGCCATTTCTTTCCCTATATTGCATTTATTTTGGTTTTCTATGTATAGAGCATCTTTGAGAATTCTCTGTAGTGTTGGTTTTGTTTTGACATATTGTTGCAGCTTTTCCCTGGAATGGAATGTTTTTATTGTTCCCTCAGTTATGAATGAGAGCTTAGCTGGCTACAGTACTCTTGGTTGGTAGTTATTTGTTTTAAGAGCATGACATATATGCTTCCAGTCACTTCGTGCTTGCATGGTCTCTGCTGAGAAATCTGGGGTTATTGTGATTGGTTTGCCTTTATAGGTTACTGATCCCTTTTCCCTGGCTGCCTTTAGGATCTTTTCTTTCGTTTCTTTTGATCCAGTTCGGATCTCAATGTGGCGGTGGGATGTTCTTTTCTGGTCAGGTCTGTTTGGGGTTCTAAAAGCTTCTCGTATCTGGATGGGCCTGCCCTTCTGGATATTTGGGAAATTCTCTCAGGTGATTCCCTGAAGTATATTTCCAATACCATTGACCTCTTTCTCCACGCCCTCCTCAATACCAACTAGCCTTAAATTAGGCTTCCTAATTGCATCTTGGACCTCCTGAAGCGCTCTCTCATATTTCCTAGATTTGGCTTGACTCATTTTCTGTTTTTTCTCTATAATAACTAAATTACCTTCAGCCCCGGAAATTCTCTCCTCTGCACTGTCTAACCTGCTATCAAAGCTATCTACTTTATTTTTCATCTCCCTTGCTTCTAATTGCTCACTTTTGATGCCTTGCATCTCTTGTTTTAGATCATGTATGGATTTCTTTATCTCCTTGATTTCCTTCTGAGTGGTTAGCTCAGTAGCTTTATTTTCTTTGGACATTTGCTGGAGTTTGGTCACGTTTTTATTTGTGGATTCTATGAATTCATCCATCTTTCTTTGAAAAACCTTTATTATGGCCTCCTTTATGGCTTCTTCTTTTTCACTTATCACCTCGTTTTTGCTTCCCTCTTGTTCAGCTATGGCTTCCTCCATTATCTCTTTCTTTATATTTTCACATTTTTCATTAATGATGTTCATCAATTGCATTTGTGTAGCACTTGGAAGACTCTCCTCTAGGTTTGCCAGTGACTGCTCCATTGTCTGTTTACATTGGGTGGGGGATGTTGTTTCTTGATTTGACATTTTTCTTGAGTTTCTTGTTCTGCCCATTTGAAAATGGGAGCAAGATTACTACTAAATACGATTATAGTTTTTGAGATATAACCAACCTAGACCTCTGTAGCTGGCAGACACTAGATGTTCACAAGTTTTGATTGGTATTATCACTCTTTCTTTTTGTGCACTTACAGACCAGTGTAATACAACCACTGATAAGCGATTTATACCCAAAACAATAAGCCTCTCAATCCAATCTCTATTGTCTTTAAGTCCTTCTGAGACTAGAGAATAATTAACCACCTACATATACAATATTGCTCAACAGCCATCAAGTGTAGATCCGTGCAGAATAAGGGTTGAAAGATGAGCAGAGGTCCAGAGATAGAAAAAAAGAATGAGAGAGGTCAGGGGAGGTACAAGAGGATTAACGTAGGAGTGTAAGAATATTGTAGTAATGAAGAAAAGGTATAGCATAAGGATAAATGACCTAAGTTGGTGAGTAGGTAGCATATTTAAGTACAAAGTTTGGAAAATATTAGAATAAAACTTATGTGTTGCTGCACGACTAGCTCTTAGCCCAACCAGTGGCCTCACAGTGGACCATGAGATGGATCTGTTTTTCTTGTCTACGTTGAGGGAAAGGGGTATTTCACAAGATGCAGAAGCGAAGATTTCAGAAGCCAATGCTGTGAGTGAATTAGCTCGTAAAAAGCATTTTCTTTTTCTTTAATCTTTCTGCCAGTCTTGGGGCTTGAATTGAGGGCCTGAGCACTGTCCTCGGGTTTTCTCAAGTCTAGCCCTCTGCCACTTGAGCCACAGTGCCACATCTAGTTTTTCTATCTATGTGATACTGAGCAATCAAACCCAGATCTTCATGGATGCTAGGCAAGCACTCTACCACTATGCCAAACTCTCAACCCTGACATAGTAATTATAAAGTCATCATCATCATATCAAAATATCCTTTCTCCTACAAAGAATGAACACTTATCTATGTGTGTAATGCTTTTTTTGAAGTTTCACTAATTCTTCTGTGTTTTTCCCTCTTGCATTTTTTACACATGACAGCAAAGCTAATCATCAGGAAAAAATTGATTAGGATACAGAAACCTAATAATATCCAAGTAGATTGACGTCAAAAATATGTGCGAGATGCCCTGTGTATTTGACCTAGTGGTAGAGTCCTTGGCTACCACGTAGAAAGACTCAGGTTTGATTCCTCATTACCACATACATAGAAAACGCTGCAAGTGGTGCTGTGGCTCGATGGGACAGCTAAAGCCTAAAGAATGCCAAAGAACCATGTTCACACTCTGAGGTCAAGTCCCAAGACTAGGAAAAAAAAATTCAACAAGGGGCAAAATGCAGGCTGAGAAGGCACTGTGAAGCAAATGTTTTGTAAAGGATGAGGGCAATATTGACCCTTAAGTTTGAATCTTACCTAAGAAAGGCTCCTTGAGCCTGAGACCAGACTGGTAGTTGGGCCTACTGGAATACATTGGGAATGGACAAATAAGGTGTGCTGTTTACTACATCCACATGTATATTGTGAGATTGGAGGAGAGATTTAGCCTCCAGTATGTCTTTGGTGAGGTCTTCTGTGAGCAAGGATCTTTGGTCATTGGGCCCTGAAAGGTGACCCTGCCTCCCTCACAATGGAAAAGAATATGGAACCCTGGTAACCAAGCCACTGTAACTAACAACCAGCTCAAGCCAACTCACTTGGCCTGGGGCTCAGGAGGAAGAAAGATGTTGCTGTGCTGTTGCCAAAGGTCAGGAAACTCGAGTCTCAGGCATGGAAGTTGTGGATGTCTTACTGGAAGATGTACATGCTAGATCTTTGCCAAGCCACAAATCCAGTATAACAGTCCTTTCTCTAAGAAGAGGGCCAGGAAAATCCAGGGCAACCAGATGAGATACATTTCTAAGAAGAAATGTATTTGACCACATCATCCTCCCCACACACTACAACTTTCTTTTTTTTCATATTTTTATTGTAATTAGTAAAACGGTTACATGATATTTGCCAGGTAGAAGGTGCATTAATTCACATATATTGATACCCTTTCACATGTGTTGGTACCCATTTCCCTCCAACCCCAAACCCCCCACCCATCTTGGTTTTCCCCCCTTCCCTATCAAATTTCAAATATCCAAATACAAATAAATTCAATATATCAGATAACAAAGTGAGATACTATACCAATATGGGATAACCAAGGGACAGCAAAGGAGATGAGAGACAACATAGTACATTAAGGACAACAATCATTCATTATATGGCTTTTGTTTCAATATCCTGGAGGTCCTTTCAATTAGCTTCACATTATATGGCCTTATATATGGCCTTTTGCTCTATTGCAAATCTCTGCTAGTAGAGCCCAAGGTTTCTACTGATTATGACGAATGAGGGAAACCATTGAGCCTAAGTTCCTTTGAGTCTGGCTTACTTCACTTAATATGATTTGTTCTAAGTCTTTCCATATCCTAACAAATGGGGCGATGTCATTCTTTCTGACAGCAGCATAGAATTCCATTGTGTACAAATACCACAACTTGTTGATCCACTCATCAACTGAGGGACATCTGGGTTGGTTCCATATCTTTGCTATGGTGAATAGCGCTGAAATGAACATTGTTGTGCTAGTGGGTTTAGTATGCCCTTGTTTCTGGATTGTTGGGTAAATGCAAAGTAGTGGTATTGCTGGGTCAGAGGGGAGTTCTATGTTTAGATTTTTGAGGCACTGCCACACTGCTTTCCATAGTGGTTGAACGAGTTTGCACTCCCACCAACAGTGTAGTAGTGATCCCTCCTGGCCACATCCCCTCCAGCATCTGTTGTCATTCGTTTTCCTGATCATGGCCATTCTAACTGGAGTGAGGTGGAATCTTAGAGTTCTTTTGATATGCAATTCTTTTATGACCAGAGATGTTGAGCATTTCTTCATGTGTCTATAGACCATTTTTGTTTCTTCTTCAGAAAAGACTCTCTTTAAGTCTTTGGCCCATTTTTTAATGGGATGGGTGTTACTTTGGAGGTTAGTTTTGGAGTGATTCAATTTTTTGGGTTGTTGATATATTTTAGATATGAGGCCTTTGTCCGTTGTTTCGTTGGTGAAGATCTTCTCCCACTCTGTAGGCTTCCTGATTAGTTTACTAGCTATCTCCGTTGCCATACAAAAGGACTGCAGTTTAATGCAGTCCCACTTATCCAGCCTTTCTCTGATTTCTTGTGATTCTTCGTCCTTATTAAGCAAGTTTCGACCTGTGCCAAGGAGGTCTAGTGTATCTCCAATTCCTTCCTGTAAACTTTTCAGTGTGTCAGTTTTACCTCCAGGTCTTTGATCCATTTGGAGTTAATTCTAGTGCAAGGTGACAAAGAAGGATCCAACTTTAGTTTTCTGCTGGTGCTTAACCAGTTCTGCCAGCACAACTTGTTGAAGAGGCTATCTTTCTTCCATTCTATTTTTTTGGCTCCCTTGTCAAAGATTAGGTGGCCATAGGTCTGTGGTTTGATATCTGGGTCCGCAGTTCTATTCCATTGGACTTCAGGCCTGTTCTTGTGCCCGTACCAAGCTGTTTTGAGAATTATAGCTCTGTATTAATCTAAAGTTTGGAATTGAAATTCCTCCAGTGCTGTTCTTTCTGCTAAGAAGTGTTTTTGCTTACGGGGTCTTTTATTATTCCATATGAAATCGTGAATTTCCTCTTCTATTTCTTTAAGGAATGACATTGGGATGTTGATGGGTATTGCATTGAATTCGAAGATAGCCCTTGGCAAGATTGTCATTTTCACAATGTTGATTCTTCCAATCCACTAGCATGGGAGGTTTTTCCATTTCCTTAGTTCTGCTTTAATTTCCTTTTTTAGGGTTTTAAAGTTTTCATCTAAACGGTCCTTTACATGCTTAGTTAAGCTAATTCCCAGGTACTTTATTTTCTTTGAGGCTTTTGTGAAAGGAGTTTCTTTCCTGATTATTGCCTCGTTCCTCTCACTGTTGGCGTAAAGGAAGGCAGTTGATTTGTGAGGGGTGATTTTATGGCCTGCTACCCTTCCAAAGCTTTGAATCAGCTCAAGGAGCTTGGGAGTAGAGTCTATAGGATTCTTTAAATACAGAATCATGTCATCTGCAAAGAGGGATAGTTTTATTTCCTCTTTCCCTGCTTGGATCCCTTTTATGCTTGCTTCTTGCCTTATTGCACGGCCTAGGAAATTTAGTACTATGTTAGAAAGGGTTGGAGAGAGTGGGCATCCTTGTCTCGTTCCTGATTTTAGAGGGAATGGCTTTAGATTTTCACCATTAAGTATAATACTAGCAGTGGGTTTCTCATACACAGCCTTTATTTCATTGAGAAATGTAGGCATCTTGCCTTATTGCACTGCCTAGGAATTCTATTATTATGTTAAAAAGGAGTGGAGAGAGTGGGATCCTGAATGCTACCCCTTAGCACTTTTATGCAAAGCTTAGGCCTGTGGCATTTTAAGCACAAATCAACGCTCTGTTTTTTGCTGGTTAATTAGAGGTAAATATCTTGTGGAATTTATTCATGGCTAATTTTGAACTGGAATCCTCAGGTCTCAGCTTATCTTGAGTAGCTAGGATTACAGCACTTTTACAACCTGTATGCTCATACACATCGCTTTTGATCCAAACACTCATTGTTCAATTTAACTAACAAGATGTGAGGAAAGATGATTGACTGTAATATACTAGATGGGATTCTAGTGAGTATATATTTCCACTTCCAGTCTGAAGCCAGGGAAATGTTTCTGGTACATGTTTCAACTATCTCCCAAAGAGGAAATTATGTGTGAGTACGTTTGCTAGTATTTTAGATAGGAAATGGACTTTGGTGTTTGGAACCTGTTGGGCAGAGTGTATCAGCTGGGCTGTGATAACAGAGATGATGTTTCAGACAGGAATATTTTCATCCCAGACAGACTTAATCCAGATCCTTGGATTTCAGGCCTTGGGTATATATAATTACAAGTGTGAACTTCCACCACCACCTGGTTCATTTTGGAAACCTTAATTGCTTCTCATTTGTTCCTTTCCTTTTTAGGAAGATTGATCTAAGCTGGCTGATTGTGCATCACAATGAAGTGATTGGCCTCAGGAATTGCAAATATTTGTTTCATCAGCACGGAATGAATGAAGTTGATCTAAACCCAATAGTATTTTCCTTCTGATAAATAGGGAACTTACTTATATCATTTTTCCTTGTCTTTGCTTTCCCAAAGCAAGCAACATGTTTCTTAAAAACTATACTTCATGAGAATATTATAATTAGAAGCTATCTTCTGCACACTTCAGAATATCCTTGCATTTATAAACTTATATTACAATATTAGGTAGAAGAATGGTGACTGTTAGTTTCATAACTACTACATATGTTTTACTCTTTAAGGCTCATTAACTCAAGAAGGGATTAAATACATTTAGATAATAGTAGAACATGGCTGCTGCTCATTTGATGTGTGTGCAGATGATACACAGATTTATTAGGATTACTCAAAAGTTTTCTTCAAATTTTCAGTAGTAGACTGCTATGCTAACTGGAAGGTGATAGTAATGATGCTGAAATTCTATGAATCAGCTATGAAGAAGAATTTCAGGGGAGAGTATTTGCTAGGGACTTAATTTCTAAGACGCATATCAAGAATATTGAACTATAACACCAAATGATGGAGGACTCAGCGTCACATTTTGTTTGTTTTATGCAAGTCCTGGGACTTGAACCCAGGGCCTGGGAACTGTCCTTAAATGTTTTTTTTTGCTTCAGGCTAGTGTTCTACCACTTGATCCACAGCTCCACTTCCAGATTTTTGGTAATGAACTGTAAATCAGAATATCATGCAATTTGTTTGGGCTGGATTCAAACCTGATTCTGTGTAGATAGGATTCCAAGTGTGAGCACACAGAGCCTGGCTAGTATCATTCATCATTCAAGTCATGGGACTGCAATTATACACCTGATTCTTGTCACTGAGCTTTTCAGCTCAAGACTACTGCCCTATCCCTTGAGCCATAGGGCCACTTCTGGTTTTCTGGTGGTTAATTGGAGATAAGAGTCACATGGACTTCAGTGCCCAGGCTGACTTTGAACTGCTATCCTTGGATCCCAGCCTCTTGAGTAGCTACATTTACAAGTGGGAGCCACCATACCCGGCTAAATTATTTTTTAAGTTAATTTTTTTGTTAAGTCAATATATAGTTGGCATACGGTTACATAAGTAATGAACACATTCCTTAAGAAAATTGTTATCCCCTCCCTCATTTTTCTCTGTTTTCCTACCCTCAGCCCCCTCTCCACCCAGATTGTTCAGTTCATTTCCGTTTAGAGTCTTCCAAGTATCACTGTTCAATTGATTCACCCTTTTTCCTTTGTTTTTGTTTCCATTTTATTATACCCTCTCCATTCCCCAAATCACATAAACCTATGTACAAGACACAGGGTACCCGAATTCAACACAGTGACTACAGAGAATAAAACTAAAGGGAAAAAGAAGAAAAGCGGTAAAAAGGAAGAAAATGAAAGAACATCATACAGTACCTTAGAAGCAACAACACTGAAAAAACAAAACATAAAACCTTGGGCTGAAAATGTAGCTTGCCTAGCATGTATGAAACCCTGGATTCCATTCCTCAGCACCACATAAACAAAAACTGGAAGTGCCACTGTGACTCAGCTGGTAGATTTCTAACGTTCAGCACAGAGTGTCTCCAAGTGACAAAAATCTGTCACATTGAAGTCAGGCTTCAAAACTTTGCTAATAACCAGTTACGTGATTTGGAAGAAAGTCCAATTTTCAAAAAATCACTAGCCAGGCGCTGGAGGGTCATAATTGTCATTCTACTAGCCAGGGAGAAGGTGATTCAAAGCCTTTGCAAGCAAAAAAACGAAAACAAAAAAAAAACTGTAAGATTCTTCTCTCCACTTATCCACCCAAAAACTAAGTGGAGTTGTGGCTAAAACTGGTACAGCATTAGCCTTGAGGAAAAAGAACTAAGAGACCTTGCCCAGGTCCAAAGTTCAAGCTCCCCACCAAGAAAGAAAACAAAAGGAATCCAGATACCTTAGTTTCAAAAGTATATCTGTATATCTTAGTAGATTTTTCTGATCTTTCCTCATTCATCTCATGGAACCACATAATCTTGATCCTGATCTGAGTAAGAGCCTGCATTGTGCTTAATAAATTCATTCCACATATTCCAGTAGAGTCTGGACAGCTAACAGCCACTTACCAATGCTTTATTCTACGTTTAGACCAGTATGTCTTCATACCATCTACACAGTCAGCTATATCATCTTTCCAGAAGTATCATTGAGTGTAGAACACTCAGAACTAAAATAGTTGCATAAAGATATAATAAAACTCCTTGATTCATTAAGAAAATTTCTGTACCACTTAGAGCAAGTACATTAGTGGTATTTACCTCTAGCCTCTTTTTTTAAAAAAAATATTAACATTGAATTTTACATCATATTTCAAATGTCATGTTTAACCAACAAGTATTCAAGAAGGGAATCGCTATACAATCACTGGCACATAAATTTTAGAATATTGTAAAAATTAAGCTGAGTCTATGTATGTCATAGATACAGTTAATCTATAATAAAACACATGTCTATAGAGTGTATAGTCTATCCTAGATTTATATGTCTGTGTAGTTATATTTATATCTCCAAAATTATGTCCAGAACTTTGGGTATCAACTATTAAATCATCGTTCTACTACTGTTTGAAACTAATATCCATATATTAAGGATACCATGTACCCTTTGTTCCTTGGTCTTGACTTATCTCACTCAACAGGATTCACTCTAATTTCATCCACTACCCCAAAAATGCCATTATTATTTTTTTCTGTGCAGATCTTCTTTTTATGTATTTATTTTTATTGTAATTTATAGAAGGGTTACATTATATTCACCAGATAGAAGGTGCAATACTTCTCAAACTTTGATACCCCATGTAATGATATGGTCCCCATTTCCCTTCCCCTACCCCCACTCATGTTCATTTCCCCCCTTCCCTACCCAATTTCAAATAACCAATTAGGCACATATGAAATATATCAGAAAACAAGGTGAAATATTGTAACAATATGATATAACCAAGGAATAGCAAAAGAGATAAGAGATCACATAGTTCATTAAGGACAACAATCACTCATTATATGAGTTTTGTTTCTTCATCTTGGAGGTCCTTACATTTAGTGTCATACTATTTGTCACGATGTCTCTAGATTTTGTTCTATTGTAAATCTCTGGTAGCAGAGCCCAAGGTTTCTACTGAATTTGACAAATGAGGGAGACTCTTGGGCCTATGTTCCTTTCAGTTTGGCTTACTTCACTTAATATGATTTTTTTCCTTTTCATCCACTTCCCCGAGAATGCCATTATTTTATCTTGTCGGTTAGCTATGTATCATTCCAGTGTGTGTGTGTGTGTGTGTGTGTGTGTGTGTGTGTGTGTGTGTGTGTATCACATTTTTTGTAGAAGGGCATCTGGTTGTTTCCATCATCCAGCCTCATTTTCTACAGATATTTTTATAGTCTCTTTTTTATTTTCAGGGTAATGTATAGAGGGGTTACGATTACATTTACAGGTAGTGGACTGCATTACTTCTCACACATTTATTCCACTCCACATGTTTTTGTCCCCAGTTCCCTCTCCCCTCCCCTTCCCAATCATCTTGTTTTCCCCATTCTCTTTCCTATTTGACATAAACAAATAAACATATATACAATATGCCAGGGAAAAAATCAGAAACAGTAACAATCTGACATTAACCAAAGGGCAAAATAAGAGATGAGAAATAACATAGTAGATTAAGGACAAAAATCACACAAGATTAAGAGCAACGATGACACAAGATATAGCTCTTGTTCCCATATCCTAGAGATCCTTTCATTTAGTCTCATCCTATATGACCTTATATACCTAGGTTTTTGAGTTATTGTAATCCTCTGCTAGGAGAGTCCTAGATGTGAACTAATTATTACAAATGAGGGAAACCATTGAGCTTATGTTTCTTTGGGTCTGGCTTGCTTCATTTAATATGAACTTTTCCAAGTCTTTCCATTTCCTTACAAATGGGGCGATGTCATTCCTTCTGATGGCAGCATAGCATTCCATTGTGTATAAGTACCACATCTTCTTGATTCAGTCATCTACTGAGTGGCATCTGGGTTGGTTTCATATCTTTGCTATGGTAAATAGTGCTGCAATGAGCATCATTGTGCTAGTGGCTTTAGTATGCCCTTTTTTCTGGACAATTGGGTAGATGCCAAGTAGTGGATTTGCTGGATCATAGGGGAGCTCTATGTTCAGTCTTTTGAGGAACCACCACACTGCTTTCCCTAGTGGTTGAACGAGTTTACACTCACACCAACAGTGTAGGTGTGATCCCCCCTGGTCACTTCCTCACAAGTATCTCTTATTAGATTTTTTGATAATGGCCATTCTGACTGGAGTCGGGTGGAATCTCAAAGTTGTTTTGATTTTCATTTCCCTTATTGCTAGAGATATGGAGCATTTCTTCATGTGTCTAAAGCCCATTTTAATTTTTTCTTCAGAGAATACTCTTTTAAGTCTTTAGCCCACCTTTTAATAGGATGGTTGTTTCTTTGAAGATTTGTTTGGGAGAGATTCATTTTTTTCAGCTATAGATATATTTTAGATAACTACATATATTTTTGTAGAAAAAAGAATGGAAGCCATCATGCTGGCTCACAACTTAATTTCAGCTACTTAGGAGGCTCAGGGCTTAGTATCACAGGTCAAAGCCCACCAGGGCCCTACAGTGTGTGAGATCAAACTCTGTGAACATACAAGGACTGTAAGAGGAATCTCACTGCCCGGGAATGTAGCCTAATGGTAGAGTGCTCACCTAGAATGCATGAAGCCTAGGTTCTATTCACCGGTACCGCATACTCAGAAAAAAGCTAGAAGTGGCGCTGTGTCTCAAGAGGCAGAGCACTCACCTTGGGCAAGCGAGTCCAATGAAAATGTCTAGGCCCTGAGTCTAAGCCCTAGGACTGGAAAAAGAAAAAAAAGAGCAATCTAACTTAATTAACAAGGAATGTACCCTATATTTATTTATTTATTTATTTGTGTAAACACTAAAATGTATTTATATGAGATGAATCATTCAATCGTAAAAACAAAATATTCATTTTAGTTTACTTTTCATACATTTTTCATTGACAAAATTGTGGTATACATGTGTGTGAATATGTACAAATGCATATATGTACATTATATATACATATATATACAGCTCTAGGCAATTAAAATATCTGGGTACTTTTTCAGTGACAATAATAAAAATCTTTTAGAAATGTTAAGAGAAAATTATACATAACAAATTTACACTAGACTTACTCCATTTACTCATCCCTTTTTATTGTGTGCCAGTCCTGGGGTTTGAACTCAGAGCCTGAGCACTGTCCTTGGGCTTTCTCAAGCCTTGTGCTATACCACTAGAGTGACAGAACCATTTTCTGCTTTCCTTTTTTTTGCATTTTTTATTGTAATTAGCAAAATGGTTACATGATATTTGCCAGACAGAAGGTGCATTAATTCACATACATTGATTGCCTTTCACATGTCTTTGTACCCGTTTCCCTCCCCCCCTACACCCCCCACCCGTCTTGATTTTCCCCCCTTCCCTATCAAATTTCAAATATCCAAATACAAATAAATTCAATATATCAGATAACAAAGTGAGATACTATACCAATATGAGATAACCACGGGACAGCAAGGAGATGAGAGACAACATAGTACATTAAGGACAACAATCATTTATTATATGGCTTTTGTTTCAATATCCTGGAGGTCCTTTCACTTAGCTTCACATTATATGGCCTTATATATGGCCTTTTGCTCTATTGCAAATCTCTGTTAGTAGAGCCCAAGGTTTCTACTGATTATGACGAATGAGGGAAACCATTGAGCCTAAGTTCCTTTGAGTCTGGCTTACTTCACTTAATATGATTTTTTCTAAGTCTTTCCAATTCCTAACAAATGGGGCAATGTCATTCTTTCTGACAGCAGC
The DNA here is from genome assembly GCF_031878675.1 of Megascapheus bottae. Taxonomy (NCBI): domain Eukaryota; kingdom Metazoa; phylum Chordata; class Mammalia; order Rodentia; family Geomyidae; genus Megascapheus; species Megascapheus bottae. Next base: position 134,781 of record NW_028327450.1, on the reverse strand, counting down.
ATAGAATTCCATTGTGTACAAATACCACAACTTGTTGGTCCACTCATCAACTGAGGGACATCTAGGTTGGTTCCATATCTTTGCTATGGTAAATAGTGCTGCAACGAACATGGTTGTGCTAGTGGGTTTAGTATGTCCTTGCTTCTGGGTGGTTGGGCAAATGCCAAGTAGTGGAATTGCTGGGTCATAGGAGAGTTCTATGATTAGCCTTTTGAGGCACTGCCACACTGCTTTCCACAGTGGTTGAACGAGTTTCCACTCCCACCAACAGTGTAGTAGTGATCCCTCCTGGCCTATTCCCCTCCAGCATCTATTGTCATTCGTTTTCCTAATCCTGGCCATTCTAGCTGAGGCAATCCAAAATTTCATATGGAATAATAAAAGACCCCGTATAGCAAAAACACTTCTTAGCAGAAAGAACAGCGCTGGAGGAATTTCAATTCCAAACTTTGGACTCCATTACAGAGCTATAATTCTCAAAACAGCTTGGTACTGGCACAAGAACAGGCCTGAAGACCAATGGAATAGAACTGAGGACCCAGATATTAAACCATAGACCTATGGCCACCTAATTTTTGACAAGGGAGCCAACAAAATAGAATGGAAGAAAGACAGCCTCTTCAACAAGTTGTGCTGGCAGAACTGGTTAAGCACCTGCAGAAAACTAAAGCTGGATCCTTCTTTGTCACCTTGCACTAGAATTAACTCCAAATGGATCAAAGACCTGGAGGTAAAAGCTGACACATTGAAATCTCTACAGGAAGGAATAGGAGATGCACTAGGTCTCCTTGGCACAGGTCAAAACTTTCTCAATAAGGACCAAGAATCACAACAAATCAGAGAAAGGCTGGATAAGTGGGACTGCAGTAAACTGCAGACCTTTTCTATGGCAATGGACATAGCTAGTAAACTAATCAGGAAGCCTACAGAGTGGGAGAAGATCTTCACCAACCAAACAACGGACAAAGGCCTCCTATCTAAAATATATCCACAACTCACAAATTTGAATCACTCCAAAACTAACCTCCAAAGTAACAACCATCCCATTAAAACATGGGGCAAAGACTTAAAGAGAGTCTTCTCTGAAGAAGAAACAAAAATGGCCTAATGACACATGAAGAAATGCTCAACATCTCTGGTCATAAAAGAAATGCAAATCAAAACAACTCTAAGATTGTACCCCATATTTATACAGACTGAAAAATTTGTTAAGAAATTAGAAAATATGTATAAAGTGCATAATTTCTTTTGTGTATTGGCACTGGGTCTTCAACTGAGTGCTTCAGCTCTATCCCTGACCTTTTCTGCTCAAGGCTAGCACTCTACCAATGCAGCTCCAAATCAACTATCTTCAGTTGAGATATAAGCGATGAATATTTCAGCATGCTTCATGAAAAACATTTTTATAAATTGAAACTTTCAACACAGTCTCATTTTAGCATGAATGTTGAGATGGGAAGAGACAGAAAAAGTGAAATGTTTCCTGATTCCCATAGAGAAGAGACTCAGCAGAACCACTGTGGTCTGCAGGCTTCTTTGTGAGTTTGTTTGCTTGTTTGATTTTTGTCAATTTTGGGGCTTGAACTCTGGGCCTGGGCACTGTCCCTGAGCTCTTCAGCTCAAGGCTAGTGCTTTAATCTGTGAGCCACAGTGCCACTTCTGGTTTTTCTGGCAGTTAACTGGGTAATTTGGCTGGCTTTAAACTTTGATTCTCAGATCTTAGCCTACTGAGTAGCTAAGATTATAGGTGTGAGGTACCATCACCAGGCTGCTGCTCTGTTACTATGCAGGTTCTGGAACAAGAACTTCAAGTTCTTACTTCAATTTTTTCTTCTCTTGCCTGATACTCTGCCATTTGAACGAAGCCCCAGTTCCTGGTCTTTGTTGGTTAATGAGAGATATTATGATTTTCTAATATTCAGAGCAATGATTATAAAACCCAGCATTTTACTTACTTGAATAAATTAAGAGACAGGACCTAGTGAGATGGAAAACAAAATTTTTTTCAAGTTGCTATCCTGTTCTAATGCATAAGTCTGGCTATTTTTCTTACACACAAATATGTATTTTAGAGTTTCTACTCTATTTTTGCTTGGCTTAAAACCACCACTGCCATTTCATAGATTTTGTTGTTGTTGTTTGCGGTGCTTGAACTCTGTGCCTGGGCTGTTCCTCAGATCTTCAGTTCAATGCCAGTGCTCTACTACTTTTGATTTGGCCAGTCCTGGGCTTGAACTCAGGGACTGAGCACTGTCCTTATATTTTCTCAAGGCTAGGGCTCTACCACTTCAGCCTCAGCACCACTTCCAGCATTTTTCTATGTATGTGGTATTGAGGAATTGAACCCAGGACTTCGTGCATGCTAGGCAAGCACTCTACCACTAGGCCAAACTCCTATCCCAAAATTATTCATCATTACTATTAGCTATCTTCTTTTTTTATTATTGATTCGTCATGGTGCTTGGACTTTGGGCCTGGACACTGTCCCTGAGCTCTTCAGCTCAAGGCTAGCGCTCTTCCTCTACAGCTCCATTTTTGGTTTCTGGTAGTTAATTGGTGATGTAAGTCTCACAAACATATGTGTCCAGGCTGGCTTTGGGCTTTGAACCAAGATCCTCCAATCTCAGCCTCCATACTAGCTAGAATTACACGCTTCAGCCAGCAGTGACTGACTGTTTGATGTCTCTGTCTCTGTTTCTCTGTCTCTGTCTGTCTCTGTCTGCCTGTCTGTCTCTCTCTCTTTCTCTCTCTCTGTCTCTCTCTGTCTCTCTGTCTCTCTGTGTCTCTGTCTCTCTCTCTCTCTCAGTCTCTCTCAGTCTCTCTCTCTCTCTCTCTCTCTCTCTCTCTCTCTCTCTCTCTCTCTCTCTCTCTCTCTCTCTCTCTCTCTCTCTCTCTCCTCTCTCTCTCTCTTTTGGTTGTAAGACTTTAATTGTGCACCTGGGCAGTGTCCCTGGGCTCTTCAGCTCAAGGCTACAACCTTAAACACCTTGAGCCACAGTGTCACTTCTGGTTTTCTGGTGATTAAGATGAAGTAACAGTTTCATGGACTTTAGTGTCTGGCCCGGCTTTGAACTGTGATCCTCAGAACCCAACTTTCTGAGATCATTTCCAGCTTTTTTTTGGTGTAAGTGGTACAGAGTAATTGAACACAGGGCTTTGTGCATACTAGGCAAGCAAACTAACACTAGTGTGCACTCCAGCCTTATATAAGGGCTTTCTTTTTCTTTTTCTTTTTTTCACTCATGGGGCTTGATCTCTGGGCCTGGATGTTTACCTTAAGCTCTTCAGCTCAAGGTAAGTGCTCTACCACTTGAGGCACATTGTCATTTTGAATTTTCTGGATTATTTGGAAATAAGATTCTCACAGATTTTTATGCCTGGTCCGTCTTTGAACCTCGATCCTCCAGGGTAGCTAGGATTACCAGGGTGAGCCACCAGTCACGGGCATTAAATTATTATTTTTGCATGTCCTATGGCTTCAACTCATGGCCAGAGCACTGTCCTAGGGCTTGCTCAAGGATAGCACTTTACTTCAGCCAGCCAACTCAAAGTCCAAATAGGCCACTCTTGAAGCTAGAATTACAGAGATCTGCCATAATATTGGCATGTCGTTATCTAAGTATATAATTTTTCTTCTATTTTTGATGGCTTTTCCTTAGTGGGCATATTTCCTACATATTTTATGGAAAACTTCCTTCCCACTGGGGCCATAAGTTAAGCCTAGTGGAAGAGTTCTTGCCAAGCATGAATGAAGACCCAAGTTCAATTCCTCAGCACAACATAGATAAAAAAAGATAAAAGTGGTGCTGTGGCACATGTGATAGAACTTGTGCCTTAAGAATAAACAAAAACAAAAACAAGGATCGTGCTCAGGTCCTGAGTCTAAGCACAGTACTGGCAAAAATAAAATTCTGCCCAAAGTAGACATTTAAACTTATTGTACTTTTCAAAAAATTTGTTGTCAAGGTGATATACAAAGAGATTGCTGTTACATATGTAATGAGTACATTTCTTGTAAACACTGTTATCCCTTCCCCCTTTTCTTTTTCCCTTCCCCCCAAGTCATAAATTTCATTTACAACAAATATATATGTATTTTCATTCCTGAAAAAAATAGTTTAAAATGTGTTCAAATAAATGATGTAGGTTGATATATTTATCAAAATGGATTACTTGAACTCTAAAATAAACAGTCTAGGTAATTTTTTTCATAAAATTGTAGTAATGCTATAAAACTAATAAAAAAGGAATTTTAGTTATTAATTTCTTATGTTTAGCAAAGTAAATACAATGAATACTTGACAAGAATCATGAGAGCAAGATAAAGAGAAGTCTTTTAAGAAGGGGACAGGGAAGCTCTAAATCCAGACTGGCCTCCAAGTTGCCTTCAGACAGTAATTCTACTTCAGAGTCCTCAGAAGGGTCTCCTTCCTCATGAGAAACAGAATGTCCTTCCTGAGTTAAGAGGGGGATGGAATCTGGTTTGTTGAATGCAGATTGAGTCTCTTTTAGTGAGATGGATGGGTCTGGATATTCTGTGAGGATGGATTCATTTTCCTCCAATGAATCCAGTATTGAGAGTACACTTGCTGCTTCCCATGGGGACATTTTCCATGAGCCCAGCGTGTGCCCCTTCAGCTTGCACAATAAGTGGAGTGTTACTCTGACTCAAATGGACTGACTCTGGGTGGAGTGTGACAGGAAACGTAAGGAAATCTGGCTGCTCTTTTTCTTCCTCCATAGTACCTGCAGGTTCAACTGTGTCACACATGGGGTTCAGAGCAAAAGGTATATCCACAGGACTCTAAACCTGTTTGGTAATTTCTACAGAAGGTCAATGGTTTCTGGAGTGCAGTGATGATTCTCAGTCTCCTTCAGTCACCAGCTCCATTGGTGGGTTTTTCATCCGGAGTTCAGGATAAGCTCTTCCACGATGACCCAAACCTAAGAATGGAAATTGGTACAGAGTGGACAGAGTGGACTCTGCAAGTTGAAGTGTCACTCAACTTCCATGAGGATCTAATGGAGGAACCTGTAGAACTGGAGTTTGGACTGAACTCTGAGGAGGTGTAGGGTCTTTCTAATGAGTGCTTATTCCCGAGTCCTTTCAGAGGACAGACATTACCTGGCTGACACCAGCCATAAAGGGCATTTTGCCAAGCTCTGTAGAAGTAAGGGCCAACCAATATCTACACCACATGGGCTTCCTACTCACAGGTTCTGAGGCACCCACACCAGGACTTCTACTTTTTCTTGGTCTTACTGGTCGTACATTCCTCCAGCTGGTCAAAAAGTATGTGTTTAGAAGAACAGGTCCAAAGCCAGCATTTGGAGCCTCATATAGAGCTTGAGTTGTGTCAGGGTGTGGCAGTTCTTGAACTCGTAGAAATCACTGGGGTAGAAGTCCATTCACATCGTATAGATGGAACACATGATGCTGTGGGCACATTCGGTACAAGGAAAGTGAGAGCCTTCTCTCTCCATCCTGAGCATTCTACCAAAGCCCCATTCTTACAGGACTCTAATGCTGTCGCTTTCCTTCAGAGATGTGCACTTATGTGCTGGGAGGGGGGTAAGAGACACTCGAGAACAGGATGACTTTTACACCCCACTTCCAGAAGCTTCTGAGAAAGGCCTCTATGCATCTGTCCAAAGTAAACGCACCTTAAATTAACTAAGTAAATGCTCTAAATAAATCAATAAGTGAATGCTCCAAATAAAGAACTAAATGCTCATTCCTCTAATCTTATCCACCCAGCAGGCTGAGCTCTGAAGATCACAGTGGAAAGCCAGTCTAGTCAGTAAAAGTCTAAAGGCACTTGTCTTCAATTAGGCAGCAAAAAGCCAGAACTTGACCTATGACTCAAATGGTACAGTGCTAATTTTTGAACACCAAAGGGATAGCATTTAGACCTGGGTTCAGGTTCAAGTGGCAGCACTGGACCACACACCAAAATGTAAATGCTTTCATGTTTCTAACAGGCAAAGCTATCACAATCCCTCCCTGATGGCTCAAAAGTGATTCAGCCCCCAGCTTTTCCTCTGACTCCAGTATTTCACAGGCCTCCGCCATTAGTACTGACACCTCATTTCTTACTGGGAAATGGGATTTCCTAGGATGTCACCTAGGTGAGGGCTGCAGTTGGGAGCCACTTACTCATGCCTGAAATCCAACTTCTCAGTAAGCACACTGTTGAGACTCCAGTAGCTTGTGAGGGAAATGAAATGGCATGATGTCCCAGTCATAATAAAGTAGTTTGTGCGCTTGTATCATGCTTAGCTCCCCTGTGAACACCGCAGTGAACCAAACAGGCTCAGAGAGGAGCCAAGTATTCCAAGACCTTTCCAGGAGGGGTGAGCAAACCTGGGTTTGGAGGGGGAACACTCACTTTTCCAAGAGAATTTCCAGCAACTACTACATTGTCCTCCACTATTTGAAATTGTGCAGGAAGTTTCCCACATAAAAGAGATCACCTTTCTGGTAGGCAGGGATCAGCTTTGTCAGCAGCATCTCCAACAGGCCTTCCTCCAGGATCCATAGGTTACAAGGCTCATTCAGAGTCTGAGCTGACTTACCATCACACTATGTTGGCAAAACAGTGGATATTTCAAACGCAGGAACGGGACCACACTTCACACTGAGGAATTGGAATAGAGTAGATTGGAAATGACACACTCTAATCTCAGTATATCACTTGAAAGCACACAAGAAGGTTGTAGTGTGTGGGCAGGATGATGGGTTCAAATAGGTTTCCTCTCAATATACCTCATCTGAGTTGCCCTGGAGTTTCCTGGCTTTCTTCCTAGAGAAATGCCTGATATACTGGAATTTTGGCTTGGCACTGATCCAGCATCTACTTCATCAAGTGAGACATCCATTTCTCTCATGCCTGAGATGCGAGCCTCCTGACCTTTGGCAACAGCACAGCAACATCTTTCTGGTTCCTGAGCCACAGGCCAAGGGAGCTGGCTTGAGCTGGTTGTCACATACAGTGGCTTGGTTACCAGGGTTCCATATTCTGTTTCATTGTGAGGGAGGTAGGGTCACCTTTCAAGGCCCAATGACCAAAGCTCCTTGCTCACAGAAGACCTCCCCAAAGACATACTGGAGGCTGAATCTCCCTTCCCACCTCACATATGGATGTAGTAAACAGCACACCTTTTTGTTCAAATCCCAAGTCACTAACTAGGCTTAAGTGCTAGCCTGGTCTCAGGCTCAAGGAGCCCTTCTTAGGTAAGATCCAAACTTAAGTGTCACTATTCCCCTTACCCTTCACAAGACATTTTGCTTCACAGTGCCTTCTCAGCTTGCATTTTGCCTCTTGCATATTTTTTTGCTAGTCCTGGGACTTGACCTCAGAGCCTGACCATTGTTCCTAGGCTTTCTTTAGGCTATAGCTGTCCCACCAAGCCACAGCACCACTTCCAGCGTTTTCTATGTATATGGTACTGCAGAATCAAACCGGAGTCTTTTTGTGTGGTAGCCAAGCACTCTACAAATAGATGAAACACCCAGGCCATCTTGCACATATTTTTCACTTCAATCTACTAGGACGTTGTTAGGTTTCTGTATCCTAATCTATTTTTCTTCCTGATGAATATCTGTGCTGTCATCTGTAAAAATGCAAGTGGGAAAATCACAGAAGCATTGGTGACATAAAAAAAGTCTTACAGACATAGATAAGTGTTCATTCTTTGTATGAAAAAGGATATTTTGATATGATGATGATGACTATTGATTAATACTTTATCGGGGTTTAGAGTATGGCCCAGTGGTAGAGTGCTTGCCTAGCATCTATGAATATCTAGGTTTGAGTCCTTAATATCACACAGATATAAAAATCCATATGGCAATATGGCTCAAGTGGCGGAGGGCTAGACTTGGGAAATGCCAAGAGCAGTGCTCAGGCCCTGAGTTCAAGCCCCAGGAATGGCAGAAAAAACAAAAGAAAAGAAAAGAAAAGAAATGTGCTTTTTACAAGTTATTCACTCACAGCATTTGCCTCTGAATTCTTCGCTTCTGCATCTTGTGACTTATCCCTTTCCCTCAATGTAGACAAGAAAAACAGATTTTATTACTTGCTATCCTGTTGTCCAATCTTTGGATATTAATTCAAAATACAATATTGCCTGAGATATTGTGTGTGTGCATTTGTGTGTGTATCTGCCAATGTGTGCATGCACACATGTGTACAGTGTTTAGGGCTTACTCATAGGGCCTGTGTGATAACCCTTAGCATCTTTTCCTCAAAGGTATTGGTCTTTCACTTCTAGCTTATTATAGCTAATTGGAGTTGAGAGATTCACTCAATTTCTTGCCCTGTGCATTGGAACCCAGTGCTGGGTTCTCATATTGTTAATTGTAGCTATAGAGAAGGCTGAGGTCTGGGGATCCTCGTTAGAATCCAGCCCCTGAGAGAAAGTCACTGATAGACATCTTTATCTTCAGTTAAGGACGAATAAATAAGGCAAAAGTGGAACTGTGGCTCAGTTCCTCTTGTACCAGCCATGAGAAAATTAGTAATTGGCAGCACCTGGTCCTGAGAGAAATCCTTAGCACTGGTTCAAAAAAAGAAAGAAAATAATGAAAAAAATAAAACTTGCTGAGGAATCCATAAGGATAAACGTGCCTGTGAATAATCTTGTCATTTCAGATTCCCTCAAGAGCTTATGTCTCTCTATATTTTATCAAGTTTTTTTAAAGATATTTACATATTTTCTATCTTTCTTAAACAGAGGTAGCGATCCACAAAAGACAAAAACCAACTCTCACACAGTATACCACCAACCCATAAGTGTCTGGCTATGTATATATGTATAGTCATATGTATTGATCTGTCTCTCTATACTAATATATAAATGCATAAACATATGTATTTAGACAAACAGGAAACATACATAGATAGGTCTCAGGCATTTCCAGATTTTGTGCAAGTCTTCTGAGTGCAACTTACCATTGTATTGTTTGTCAAGATAGAGTACCTCTAACTTTTGGCCAGCTTCTTGTCCTTTGATACTTTTTTCTGCCAGTCCTGGGTTTTGAAAGCTAGGCCTGGATGCCGTCACTGAGCTTGAGCTTCTTGCATTCAGTAGTTTATTGCAGATAAGAGTCTCATGGAGTTTCTGTCTTGAGCTACCAGTACCTGGTTCCTTTGCCTCTTTTACCCTTTTTTTGGCCCCACCACAGCCATGGTATCTACCTTCCTATGTTCTCTCCACCTGCCCCCAGACAAGGGTCTGACAGATGCTTTCCACCCACTTATTCATGTCCTCCTCTGTATTGGCTGACAGCTAAGACATGCACTCACTTGTCTCGATGCAAAACACAAAGCCATGTGATTGTTTCTCAGTCTGGAACATCCTATCAGATTTATAGCACCACAGAGGGTCAGGTTGATGCTCCTCCAGGGCTTCTTAAATTGTTCTCATATTAATCCACAACACGTTTGTGATCACTTGTCCAGCTAATTCATGGACTACAAACTTAGATCCCAATACCATGAGGACACTCAAGGGTGCATTAGGAGTGTGACCTGCAGTTGGATATGAGCCTGTCTAACTTAGAGGGGATTTCTTCACCACTGGAAATAGAATACAAATTTAGAATCTGCTTTCATGAGGTGACAATCTCTGGCAGATGTTCTTATCAAATGTGGCACTGCCTACTTCCAGCTTAAAACATGGGTTGATGACCCAGCATAACAGAGAATGTATTCACCCAGGCCCAGCACATAGGCTGGGATCCTGAACTTTCAGGTAGCATTTGGCTTTGAAGGTCATGAGATCTTAGTCTACAAATGATGAGCTCCCTCCCGTGAGGCATAGCAAACGGAGCCAAAGTGCAACCCAGTTAAGCACCAGATCAAGCTTCCCTTCTTCAGTAGGGTATGGTTTGAAAACTGTGCATACCTTCTGTTTGAAGCCAGTCCAGAAAGGAAAGTCCATGAAACTCTCATTTCCAGTTAATTGCCAAGAAAAAGCCAAAGATAGAGATGAAGCTCAAGAGAGGTAGAGAGCCATCTGAAAAGAATGGTTACACCCTGCAACATCCTCATTATCTGATCTTGAAAACATCTCTGCGTGCATCCCAGCATGCAGCCAGCATCTGGGGGTGACAGTGACCCCTGCGCCCATTGGCAATCTGCACTGTCTCTGACATCTGAAATGTGAACCTCATTCTGTTGGGTTTGTGAAGCGGTGTCAACCCTGCAGAAGGAACCAACTGTGCCCTAACTCCCACTGTCCCCTGGGGCCCCTAGCATTCCCCCATCTGCACCCCTCCTGTGGCTTCTGATCCTAGGGAGCCCTCCTGCCCTGTCCAACACTCACATGAAGTGCATATTTCTTCTCCTGGGGCAACTTCTCCACAGAGAGTACATGACATGCCCACTCTCCAGGCACGGGGAGATCCTGCCAAAGTAGCAAATCAGTGATAAGGACATAAAGTGATGAATAGAATTTTAGATCCTGATGGTAGACAGTCTGCAAAATCCAAGGGAGAATGGAATTGGAGGGGACCAGGGATCAGGATGTGGGCATGGAGCTTCCCTGCCAAGGGGATGGGGGAAGTCACAGGCCGGGGGATGCACAAGATGATCCATGGGCCTGTGCAGCTACTGGGTCACCCCCTTCTGCATCTCAGCCTTTGGCTTTGAGCTCTGTGATCGTCAAGATGTGCACAGTCTGTACTCTGGCTGGCAGAAGAAAGGACCCTGGGAAGACAATTGTAGACCCTTTGTGAGTGTAGGAAGGGGTAGGCTGGACACCCAGTCCAAGAGTAGCTAAAACTGGAGTCGAGGGGTGTGCAAGGAGTGGGTGTGAGGGTTGTGGGCAGTCACAGTCACGGTAGAGGTGGCTCTGTCTGTGGGCTGAGTGCCTCCCTGCAGGCACAGCACTGGAGATATCAGAGATCCACATGAAAAGGAAAAGCTGGAAATGGCACTATGGTTCAAATGGTAGAGCATCAACCTTGAGCAAAAGAGCTCAGGGACAGTACCCAGGACCTGAGTTCAAGCCTCATGACTGCAAAAGAAAAAGAACCAGGACTAAGAGAGGGAACCTGGTACTCTCTGGGTCTAATCAGACACAAGAAGAGGCCGGGATAGGCTGTGGAAAAACACAGAGAACATCTTCCCCCAACTCATCCTGTCTTGCATGGAGGGACAGCCATGTAACTAGGGCCACGGTGAGATCATCTTCACCCCTGTGCTGCCATCTGAATTGTAGGCCTCTATCCTGGCATGGGGTGTCCTGATGGCTGAGCAGGTGCCCTAACCCTAGATGGAGAGCAGCCACTGACTGTGGTAGCTAAGGAGAGATCTGTTCCATAGCTATCAGGCCACCCAGCATGGGAGCCATAACCACCCCTCACCCAGGTAGAGGCCAATGGTTCTCCAGGTGCTACTAACATTGCCCCACCCCTAGCTCTGGGTACACGTGACATTCCCTCCACAAGGAGCAGGACAAAGTGAGGGATCAGGAAGCTGCCTATGGGCTTCAGATGATGGCCAGGCTGGCACTACAGATGGCCTCACTCTGTCACCACCTTCCCCTTCCTCCATCTTTCCTCCATCATGCCTCTCTACCTCCCACCCATTAACCTTGGAAACCAATGAACTGGGCTCTCATCATTCCTCTCATCTCTTCACCCACCTTGCCATGCGTCCATCCCTCTGTCACTTCCACCCCCCACACATCCCACCACCAGCCACCCTGTAGCTTATGAGGATCCCAGAGGAAGCTCTTGGTGAAGGGCTTGTGACCACAAAACTGTTACTATCACCCGCTTCGGCCAGATCCACCACAGAATAAGGACAGCCAAGCAGGCACACACTGCAGCAGAGTTGCTCTGCTGCCACCCTGATTTCTTCATGGCCAGGACTTGGCTCTCCTCAGCCTCTCAGCTCAGTAACCAGAACATTGTGCTTTCACAGAGCCATGGCTTCCAGTCTCCATGGACACAATGACATCAAGGTGATGCCAACTTCCCCATCTCTATATACTTCTAACTATGGGATGGGAGCTGAGGTTCTCTTCTGTGACTCCATCCGCTAAGGGGCTCATGCAGATTTATATCCTTTGCTCATCATGGTGACTCTTTGGTTAACAAGTCACTGCTGGGCTTCCAGTTCACCACATATAGAACCCATACTCCAACACTTTTCTTAGAAGGACTGATGACTTTTAAATATTCTCTAGTTTTAAATTTCTAGTTCCTTCTCTCTTTCATTTATATATTTCCCTTCCTCACATACTTCCCTTTTTTTACCTTCCTTCTTTCATTCCTGGCCTTGAACTCAAGACCTGGAGCTTTTTCTTAGCTTTTCTTTGCTCAAGGTAGCACTCTAGCTCTTGAGCCACAGCTCTACTTCAATCTTTGTTCTTGCTCTAAACTGGGAGTAAGAGTCTCATGCATTTTTCCCTTTGCTGGGTTGGTTTTAAACCACAATACTAAGATCAGGATCCTGAATATGCCTCGGATTACAGGTTTTATCTAATCAAAACAAATTCCTGATTTCTTTTTTAGACATAATTAGTTCTTTCAGGTGAGCCACCAGCCACTCATGCAAGAGCATTGCAGATCCCAGCATTCATCTTGTCTCCAGTCTTATTCCATCCATCTCACAATGGCCATCTAAAACACCCTGCTGCATGCCTGAAGTCGCAAGGAATGTTCTCAACGCCATGAGAAGCCCCCTTAAGCTCTGCCTCAGATATGCCCAGCCCCCATCCCACTTCCACATGAGCATTTGTTTAGGAGAAATTTCCTGAGTACATCATCATCTTTTCCTCACCATTCAAATTTCATCTTTGGAGTCATTTCTCCCAGACAAAGAGGAACATGATCCATGGTTTGATAGCAGCTCCAGCTTCATAGTCCCAGCCACCAACACCACCCCCATTACCCTGCCAGACACCTGAATTCAAGAACAATGTTTTCACTATCCCTGACTCTTATCAAATGTTTTAACTTATACAGTGAATTAAAATAATTTTACTAAATGGAATAAACACATGGCATCAAGCTTCAGAATCTTTGCACCTGAACTTTTAGTGAATAACAGACATGCCAGCATTTCTGTAGCCAACAGAAATCTTAGCTTTGAGATTTCAGCATTCCTGGTATCCAAGTTTGGATGTGCTAATACCGCATTCACTACATGCATAAGTTTTCTGTCCTGTGTTTGTTCTATTATGCCCATCAAGATATGACTTCCACTTGAAGGTCTTTCCACATTTGTTGCACACATAAAGTTTCCATCCTGTGTGTGTTCTTTGATGCAATTTGAGGGAAGATTTCTGTCTGAAAGACTTTACATATTGGTTACATTCATAAGGTTTCACTCCTGTGTGTATTCTCTGATGAACACGAAGTTTTCCCTTCCCTTGGAAAGACTTTCCACATTCATTACACTTATAAGATTTCTCTCCTGTGTGTGTTATTTGATGAACTCGAAGGTGTATCTTCTGGGTGAAAGACTTTTCACATTTGTTACATTCATAAGGTTTCTCTTCTGTGTGTCTTCTCTGGTGCAAAGTGAGGTATGATTTCAGTCTAAAAGTCTTCCCACATTTATCCCATTCATAAGATTTCTCTTCTGTGTGAGATCTCTGATGTGTGCTGAGAGCTGAATTCTGGGCAGAAATTTTATTACGTTCCTCATATTCATAAGGTTTGTCTTCTCTTGGAGATCGAGGTTGGAGCGTCAGGTCTGACTTCTCAGAAATTAATTTTCACACTTGATGTACGCATCACATATCTCAGGATATTTGCTCTGAGGTATTGTAAGGCGTATTTCATTACTGAAAGATTTCTCACATTCACTACATGTATGAGGAGTCTCTCCTGTGTACATTTTCGGATGTGTAGTGATAGTCTGTGTGAAGTACAATATTTTTCATCACACAGTACATTTAGCAGTTTTCCTCCCTCCCTGAAGAATTTCTTGGGTAGGGAGAACAGAATTATGATACTGCAGATCTTTTGGACTGTCACAATCATGAATAAAATGCTCTGAATATCCGATGGATTTTTTAAGAACAGGAGACATACGAGATCTATATGCACCATGCATCGCATCAGGCTTAGGAAACAGAAGCATGTTCTGACAATTAATGAACTAACTCCTCAATCCTCACCCCTATGTTGTTACCGTTATTACTAATCAGCTCTGGATTATGTGTAGAGCTCAAATTTAAAGTTGTTGCTAATCTCACGTTTTCCTCCACTTCGATACTACTTGCAAATGCTACTTCACAAAGACATTCATGTGGACTTTCCTGGCAGGTCTTGAACACATTTTCCATTACCTGCACATCTAAAATGAGTCATAGAAAAAAAAGACACAAACATACATGAGATACAAATATTCCTTACTGTAAAGGTAATGACTTTACTTTCCCATCCTAAGTGTTAGATATTTTAAAATATAAAAGTGAAAATTGATTTGTGAGAAATATATGCTTTTCTCCCTAACATATTAAGAAAATGATATTTTACAATGACCAATAATGTTTTTCTGTGTTTTAGTTCTCTTTTTATATCACAGGAAATATTTATTGAAATTACCCATCTATGTATTGCTACAGTTTTAAGCTGAGTACTACCTATAGTATACCTGCAGGTGTTTTTTTTCAAATACTGTTTTGTTTGTACATTGAGGAATAGCTGCCTTTCTTTTATTTTTGAGAAATAATCTAAATATTGTGCTGTTTTGCATCTTTTTAAAACCATCTTTTCTTTTCTATTCTTTTTTTTTGTTGTTCATAGGCATCGGCCCTGTCCCTGAACACTTCAGCAGAAGACTCTAACCCCTGTCCTTGAGCTACAGCCCCACTTCTTTTTTTCTAGAGTTAACTACAGATAAGAGTCTCAGGTCCTGAGTAGCAGATAGGATTACCTTACCCAGTTTCAATGCTGTTTGCTTATTAACCGTTAAGTGAGGAACACGAATTTTTTCTAGATTCAGCGGCCACAAGTTTGGTTTATATGTCTGTTTGACTTTGATCCAAGCAAGAACGATTCTTGAGAGTAAGGGCTTACACCTAAATCCCTTCAGTTACAACTTCTCACTAAAGTCTCAATTTAGGTATTTGTGGGAATTTTGAAATTTGTTTCTTTCCATTTGAAGTCTTATAAAAATTCCTTTTCTAACACTCCTGTCCCTCAGAACCATGGAAGACCAGAAAATCTCCAGCTCATTGTCTAGTTAATTTTCTTATGTTGATTGAAACTTTGTTGTTTTTTTTCCTTCCATTCATGGGTTTGAACTTAGGACCTAACCACTGTCCTTGGGTTTTCTCAAGACTAGATCCCTACCAATGAAGTCATTACTTCTGGCTTTTTCTATGTATGTGGTAATAAGGAATCAAACCTGTGTCTTTGTGCATGCTAGGCAAGCACTCTACCACTAGGCTCAATTTCTGGTGGAAAGGTCTGGTTCTGAATACCAGTCTCTTCCTACCAGAAAAAGATATTATCCTTATCAGAGAATAATGCCCTGACTAATTCCTTGTTTGCTCAATCATTTATAGTCTTAGTTTTAAAGAAATTAAATTTCTTTCTTTCTTTCTTTCTTTCTTTCTTCCTTTCTTTCTTTCTTTCTTTCTTGTTTTGCAGTCATGGGACTTGAATTCTAGACCTGGCTGTTCTTCCTGAGCTCTTCAGCTCAAGGCTACTGCCCTATGTCTTTAGCCTCAATCCCACTTCTCATTTTCTATTGGTTCATTGGAGACAAGAGTCTAAGGTGTTTTTGTGATAGGTCAGTC
The DNA here is from genome assembly GCF_031878675.1 of Megascapheus bottae. Classification (NCBI taxonomy): domain Eukaryota; kingdom Metazoa; phylum Chordata; class Mammalia; order Rodentia; family Geomyidae; genus Megascapheus; species Megascapheus bottae. The sequence goes on along the minus strand of NW_028327450.1, from coordinate 119,013 downwards.
CTAGCATGCACAAAGACCTGGTTCAGTTCCTTGGTACTACATACAAAGAAAAAGCCAGAAGTGGTGCTATGACTCAAGAAGTAGAGAGCTAGCCTTGAGAAAACCCAAGGACCATGCTCAGGCCCTGAGACCAAGCATAGGATTGGGAAAAGAAAATGATTCTTGATTCATTCACAAAGATTTCCATAGGTTCCACACAGGATTTAGGGTAACTAAGAATATTATTGCTCAGTACATCAGAACATGAACTTACCAATGGGGCTCAGGCTCCAACATCAATATAAAGATGCATTCACTCACCTGTGATATTCTTGTCAGAGCAATTTCCTATCCAGAGTTCTGCACAGTGCTCTAGCTTGTCAATTAATACAGGTTTGGGAACACAGGGCCCTGTAAATTAGAAACAGTAGAGAATTATTGCTTATGCTGTGTCATCATTGCTTTAAGTTCGCAGACATCCTACTCACAAGTTATCTATTAAATCTTTTTTCTCATTTCTCACTGGCTCCATGGTTGACTTTTCCCCAGCTCTAGATTCATTTTGTATGGCATAAACTTAGCTGTCTTGCTCAAGGCTAGAAAAATACCAGTTTGAGTCCCAGCTCCACTTACATGCATAGGTCTTCATGCATGCTAGGCAAGCACTCAACCACAAAGTCAAACTCTTGACACTCCATTAACATTTCTGAGGGGTTACTTGGAGTTATAGAGTTTCATGGCAATTTTTATGCCATTGCTGGCTTCAAATTAGAATTCTTAGATTTCTTCCTCCTGAATATTTTAAGATTACAGGCATGAAACTTTGCACCTAGTGCCAGGTTTCCATTATAAACTCACTGTTTAATGATTTGTAGATCCTATTCCCAATAATGATATATATTCTATTCTGGATTGTTTATCCACTTACAATTACTGTGTAAGTTTGGAATGTCGTCTCCATTAGAAGAAACATAATTTAGAACTGTTGTCAAAGTACCCTGAAGGTATCCTGAAGAATGAGTACAAAATTACCTTAGGTTTTCTTTAGAAAGTAATGATACTTCTCAGGGCCTGGAATCTTTCATTTAAATGGTATTGAAAGTTTGATAAACATTCACGTATCTGCAAAATAACAAGGCACTCGGCCTTGCAAGTGAATTTGAGTTTTGCTCACCTAAGGACACCAGGATGCTGTAGGTCTCCAGCATTACATCTCTGTACAGGGTCCTCTGAGCATTGTCCAGATGCTGCCACTCCTCCCAGCTGAAATCCACAGCTACATCATCAAATGACACCAGCTTCTGGAATGGCACATTTTCATCAAGTAATTAACACCGAGTTATAAACACACCATGTCTGGAATTTTATTCTTTTTTGTTGGAATTTTATTCCTTTACTTAAATGTTTAGACTTACATGAAATATTGACCTGAAAAGCTTAGGGATGGTGCCTAGGCCCAGAGTTCAAGTCCCAAGACCCACAAAAAAATAAAAAGGCAAGCCAGGTGTTGGTGGCTCACGCCTGTCATCCTAGCTACTCAGGAGACTGAGATCTGAGGACCATGGTTCAAAGCCAGCCTGGCACAAAATTCCATGAGACTCCTTTCCAATTACCCACCATAAAATGTTTAATGGCTTGTGGCATATCATGGTAGAGCAATTGTGGTATCGACAAAAATAAGTCGGGGGAATAGATTTAGGTTATAAATGGAATTATTCCATTGAAAAAGAACTACATTATATGATGAAATATGCTGGTACTGTGAGAATATTGCAAAATCTTAGGGTATCAAGTAATAATACTATGAAGTACACCCAGAATGTTAATATTCTATGTCTGGCATAATAGTCACTTGGGGAAGAAACTTTTTTTTCTTTTTTTTGGCTGGGGGATTTGTAAGGCTTGAACTCTGGGCCTGGGCACTGTTCCTGAGCTCTTCAACTCAAGGCTATCACCCTACCTATGAAGCCACAGTGCCATTTCCCATATTCTAGTGGTTAACTGTAGATGAGAGTCTCATAGACTTTCTAATGCCCAGGCTGGCTTTGAACGAAATCTTTAGATATCAGCCTGATATCTGAGTAGCTAGGATTACAGGTAGAAGTCACTGCACCTGGCAAGAAATTTATTTCTTGCTGTTTCATACGACAAATTTACTGTATGTTTTACTTTTTCAATAACACTTAGGATGACCTTTGTTCTGTATATAATGGGAAGAGGGGTAGGGAGCTGTGAGCAAAGAACTGAGGGGCAATACTAAGGGTAGGACAATAGCTTAAACTAAAGAGCTCACGGCCCAAGGTCCAAGCCCCATGACTTTCCCCACTACCCCACAAAAAAAGGGAAAAAATTGGAGATTGGAGAGGATTTTCTAAAAAGAATATATAGAAATAGTAGTTCAAAATGTAGAAAGAAGTTCAATATTAACAGTCATGAGAAAAATTAAAATTACAATGAAATCATTACTTTAAATATGTTAATATAAATATAGTTTTAAACAAAAAGATCCACATACACACACACAAACACACACACATGCATACAAAAAAACAACTTTCAAAGTCTAACTATTACAGGGAAGGTAGTGAGAAGAAGTAGAACTTTGGAATAGTTCTGCAAGGAATATAAAACCATCAAAAATTGCGTGGAGAGTGCTAAAAAAGTACTAAATATAGAATTACATAGAAATATGGTCCAACACTTCTATTTCTAGATTTGTACCTAACGGAAGAGAAAGCAGAGACTAGAACAAATATGTGGAGAATCCATTCACAACTATTAATAATAATCAAAAGATAGAAATATGCAAAACAATGCATTGAAAAGGAAGAACATTTTACTATATTTTACAGATGAATCTTGATTATAGTAAACTAAAAATACAGCAGTCATAAAGGAAGAGCTAGGGTGTGTTTTCCCTTCCAGAGCTTCCAAGGATCAACAAACCCTTAGAGCCAAAAAGCACGAAGGTTCCATAGAATGGAGTAGAGAGGAACAGGAGGTGAATGTTTAATGATTATACATGGAAGATGAAAATTGCTCTAGATGGGTAGAATGAAGAGAGAACTGTACCCTAAACAATGGTTATGTAGCCACACAGGATGGGACACACCTATACTCCCTGATCTTGGGAAACTCAAGAAGGATTTCTAGCCATCCTAGATGCATGGAAAGATCTATCATAAAAACTAATGTGGAGGGGCTGGGTGTTTGGCATAGTTGTAGAGTGCTTGTATGAAGACGAAGGTTCAATTCCGCAGTACCACATACACAGAAAAAACCAGAAGTAGTGCTGTGGCTCAAGTAGAAGATCACTAGGCTTGAGGAAAGCTGAAGGACAGTGCTCAGACCGAGTTCCAGCCAAAGGGCTTTTTTAAAAAACAACCAGAAAGCTGAGCATGATGGGGTGGTGGCTCACTTCTATAATCCTAGCTACTCAGGAGGCTGAGATCTGAGGATCAGGTTTAAAGCCATCCTGGCACAAAAAGACGTGAGACTCTTATCTCCAATTTACCTTTAGAAAATGGGAAGTGGGGCTTGGCTCCAGGTTAACGTGCTAGCCTGGAGCTGAAGAGCTCAGGGATAGTGCCCAGGCTGAGTTCATGATCTATGATCCAAAAAGAAAAACAAAAAACAAAAAATAATATGGAAAAATTTGGATTCTGTGAATTTTATCAGACATATAAATGTCTTTTTTTGCTGTTGAAATAACAAATTGTTTGGAAACATTTTAAAAGTTTTTACCTAGAAATGTACACTACAAATGGAATTAATAACAAACACAAAATATGCAAAAGATACAAATTATCACAATATGGGTATCCTGCTTCTGTATCTTTTCACTGACTCCTGTTCAAATGAGTCACATATTCTGAATCATTTCTCCCAGTCGATATATGCCACACATGTTAGCTTGTACAGAACTTCTTGGGAAATCAAAAGCAAATACTAAGCAAATGTGTGTTAGATTTTGTCAACGGTGATATTTCAAATATAAATCCCTACTCATTGCATTATTTAATATCAATGCCGGAATCTAACTTACACTGGCAGAATCTTCAATCTTTTGAGAATCTTCAAAAGGGTGTGTAAATATTTAGGATCGTTATGTCTTCCTGGAGGAAAGATCCCTTTAGTAGTATGTAGTCACCTTCTTTGTCTTTTCTTACTAATTTTAGTTTGAAGTCTATTGTTTCTGATATGAGGACGGCAACTCCAGCCTGTTTATGGGAGCAGTTAGCTTGATAGAGTTTATTCCAACATCTCACTTTCAAAAGATGATTGTTTTGGGGTAAGATGTGTCTCCTGAAGACAGCAGAACGATGGCTCTTGCTTTTTGATACAACTAGACAGCCTATGCCGTTGAATTGGAGAGTTAAGTCCATTGATATTGAGAGTTAGGATTGAGAGATATTTATTAGTTCCTACCATTTTTAAAAGCTTTTAGTAGGGCCTGTGTCTTGACAGTTCTTGGGATCCTTAGCTGGTATGCTGTTTAGGTGCCATTTCTTTCCCTATATTGCATTTATTTTGGTTTTCTATGTATAGAGCATCTTTGAGAATTCTCTGTATTGTTGGTTTTGTTTCGACATATTGTTGCAGCTTTTCCCTGGAATGGTATGTTTTTATTGTTCCCTCAGTTATGAATGAGAGCTCAGCTGGCTACAGTATTCTTGGTTGGTAGTTATTTGATTTAAGGGCATGACATATATGCTTCCAGTCACTTCGTGCTCGCATGGTCTCTGCTGAGAAATCTGGGGTTATTGTGATTGGTTTGCCTTTACAGGTTACTGATCCCTTTTCCCTGGCTGCCTTTAGGATCTTTTCTTTCGTTTCTATTGATCCACTTCGGATCACAATGTGGCGGTGGGATGTTCTTTTCTGGTCAGGTCTGTTTGGGGTTCTAAAAGCTTCTCGTATCTGGATGGGCCTGCCCTTCTGGATATTTGGTAAATTCTCTGAGATGATTCCCAGAAGTATATTTCCAATACTATTGACCTCTTTCTCCACGCCCTCCTAAATACCAACTAGCCTTAAATTAGGCTTCCTGATTGCATCTTGGAACTCCTGAAGCGCTCTCTCATATTTCCTAGATTTGGATTGACTCATTTTCTGTTCTTTCTCTATAATAACTAAATTATCTTCAGCCCCGGAAGTTTTCTCCTCTGCAATGTCTGACCTGCTATCAAAGCTATCTACTTTATTTTTCATCTCCCTTGCTTCTAATTGCTCATTTTTGATGCCTTGCATCTCTTGGTTTAGATCATGTATGGATTTCTTTATCTCCTTGATTTACTTTTGAGTGGTTATCTCAGTAGCTCTATTTTCTTTGGACATTTGCTGGAGTTTGGTCACGTTTTTATTTCTGGATTCTATGAATTCATCCATCTTTCTTTGTAAAACCTTTATTATGGCGTCCCTTATGGCTTCTTCTTCTTCACTTATCTCCTTGTTTATGCTTTCCTCTTATTCAGCTATGGCTTCCTCCATTATCTCTTTCTTTATATTTTCACATTTTCCATTAATGATGTTTATCAATTGCATTTGTGTAGCACTTGGAAGACTCTCCTCTACGTTTGCCAGTGACTTTTCCATTGTCTGTTTACATTGGGTGGGGGATGTTGTTTCTTGATTTGACATTGTTCTTGAGTTTCTTGTTCTGCCCATTTGAAAATGGGAGTAAGATTACTACTAAATACGATTATAGTTTTTCAGATATAACCAACCTAGACCTCTGTAGCTGGCAGACACTAGATGTTCACAAGTTTTGATTGGTATTATCACTCTTTCTTTTTGTGCACTTACAGACCAGTGTAATACAACCACTGATAAGCGATTTATACCCAAAACAATAAGCCTCTCAATCCAATCTCTATTGTCTTTAAGTCCCTCTGAGCCTAGAGAATAATTAACCACCTACATATACAATATTGCTCAACAGCCCTCAAGTGTAGATCCGTGCAATATAAGGGTTGAAAGACGAGCAGAGGTCCAGAGATAGAAAAAAAGAATGAGAGAGGTCAGGGGAAGTACAACAGGATTAACGTAGAAGTGTAAGAATATTGTAGTCATGAAGAAAAGGTATAACATAAGGATAACTGACCTAAGTTGGTAAGTAGGTAGCATATTTGACTACACAGTTTGGAAAGTATTAGAATAAAAATTATGTGTTGCTGCACGACTAGCTCTTAGCCCAACCAGTGGCCTCACGGTGCACCATGGGATGGATCTGTTTTTCTTGTCTACGTTGAGGAAAAGGGGTATTTCACAAGATGCAGAAGCGAATATTTCAGAAGCAAACGCTGTGAGTGAATTAGCTCGTAAAAAGCATTTTTATTTTCTTTTATCTTTCTGCCAGTCTTGGGGCTTGAATTCAGGGCCTGAGAACTGTCCTCGGGTTTTCTCAAGTCTAGCCCTCTGCCACTTGTGCCACAGTGCCACATCTAGATTTTCTATCTATGTGATACTGAGCAATCAAACCCAGATCTTCATGGATGCTAGGCAAGCACTCTACCACTATGCCAAACTCTCAACCCTGACATAGTAATTATAAAGTCATCATCATCATATTAAATTATCCTTTCTCTTACAAAGAATGAACACTTATCTATGTGTGTAATGCTTTTTGTAAAATTTCACTAATTCTTCTGTGTTTTTCCCTCTTGCATTTTTTACTCATGACAGCAAAGCTAATCATCAGGAAAAAATTGATTAGGATACAGAAACCTAATAATATCCTAGTAGATTGACGTCAAAAATGTGTGCAAGATGCCCTGTGTGTTTGACCTAGTGGTAGAGTCCTTGGCTACCACGCAAAAAGACTCAGGTTTGATTCCTCATTACCACATACATAGAAAACGCTGCAAGTGGTGCTGTGGCTCGGTTGGACAGCTAAAGCTTAAAGAAAGCCCAAGAACAATGTTCACACTCTGAGGTCAAGTCCCAAGACTAGCAAAAACAAAAAAAAATTCGACAAGGGGAAAAATGCAGGCTGAGAAGGCACTGTGAAGCAAATGTTTTGTAAAGGATGAGGGCAATATTGGCCCTTAAGTTTGGGTCTTACCTAAGAAAGGCTCCTTGAGCCTGAGACCAGACTGGTAGTTGGGCCTAGTGGAAGACATTGTGGTTGAACAAATAAGATGTGCTGTTTACTACATCCACATGTATATTGTGAGATTGGAGGAGAGATTCAGCCTCCAGTATGTCTTTGGTGAGGTCTTCTGTGAGCAAGGATCTTTGGTCATTGGGCCCTGAAAGGTGACCCTGCCTCCCTCACAATGGAACAGAATATGGAACCCTGGTAACCAAGCAACTGTAACTAACAACCAACTCAAGCCAGCTCACTTGGCCTGTGGCTCAGGAGGAAGAAAGGTGTTGCTGTACTGTTGCTAAAGGACAGGAAACTCGAGTCTCAGTCATGTAAGTTGTGGATGTCTTACTGGAAGATGTACATGCTAGATCATTGCCAAGCCACAAATCCAGTATAACAGGCCTTTCTCTAAGAATAAGGCCAGAAAAATCCAGGGCAACCAGATGAGGTACATTTCTAAGAAGAAATGAATTTGACCCCATCATCCTCCCCACACACTACAACTTTCTTTTTTTTCATTTTTTATTGTAATTAGTAAAAGTGTTACATGATATTTGCCAGATAGAAGGTGCATTAATTCACATACATTGATACCCTTTCACATGTCTTGGTACCCATTTCCCTCCAACCCCACACCCCCCACCCATCTTGGTTTCCCCCCCTTCCCTGTCAAATTTCAAATATCCAAATACAAATAAATTCAGTATATCAGATAAAAAAGTGAGATACTATACCAATATGGGATAACCAAGGGACAGCAAAGGAGATGAGAGACAACATAGTACATTAAGGACAACAATCATTCATTATGTGGCTTTTGTTTCAATACCCTGGAGGTCCTTTCAATTAGCTTCACATTATATGGCCTTATGTATGGCCTTTTGTTTTATGGCAAATCTCTGCTAGTAGAGCCCAAGGTTTCTACTGATTATGACGAATGAGGGAAACCACTGAGCCTAAGTTACTTTGCGTCTGGCTTACTTCACTTAATATGATTTGTTCCATTCTTGCCATTTCCTAACAAATGGGGCGATGTCATTCTTTCTGACAGCAGCATAGAAATCCATTGTGTACAAATACCACAACTTGTTGATCCAGTCATCAACTGAGGGACATTTGGGTTGGTTCCATATCTTTGCTATGGTGAATAGTGCTGCAGTGAACGTTGTTGTGCTAGTGGGTTTAGTATGCCCTTGTTTCTGCATTGTTGGGTAAATGCCAAGTGGTGGAATTGCTGGGTCATAGGGGAGTTCTATGTTTAGCCTTTTGAGGCACTGCCACACTGCTTTCCATAGTGGCTGAACGAGTTTGCACTCCCACCTACAGTGTAGTAGTGATCCCTCCTGGCCACATCCCCTCCAGCATCTGTTGTCATTCGTTTTCCTGATCCTGGCCATTCTAACTGGAGTGAGGTGGAATCTTAGAGTTGTTTTGATTTGCATTTCTTTTATGACCAGAGATGTGGAGGATTTCTTCATGTGTCTATAGGCCATTTTTGGTTCTTCTTCAGAGAAGACTCTCTTTAAGTCTTTGGCCCATTTTTTAATGGGATGGGTGTTACTTTGGAGGTTAGTTTTGCAGTGATTCAATTTTTTGAGTTGTTGATATATTTTAGATATGAGGCCTTTGTCCGTTGTTTGGTTGGTGAAGATCTTCTCCCACTCTGTAGGCTTCCTGATTAGTTTACTAGCTATATCCGTTGACATACTAAAGCTCTGCAGTTTAATGCAGTCCCACTTATCCAGCCTTTCTGTGATTTGTTGTGATTCTTGGTCCTTATTAAGAAAGTTTCGACCTGTGCCAAGGAGGCCTAGTGTATCTCCTATTCCTTCCTGTAAACTTTTCAGTGTGTCAGCTTTTACCTCCAGGTCTTTGATCCATTTGGAGTTAATTCCAGTGCAAGGTGACAAAGAAGGATCCAACTTTAGTTTTCTGCAGGTGCTTAACCAGTTCTGCCAGCACAACTTGTTGAAGAGGCTATCTTTCTTCCATTCTATTTTTTTGGCTCCCATGTCAAAGATTAGGTGGCCATAGGTCTGTGGTTTAATATCTGGGTCCGCAGTTCTATTCTATTTGACCTCAGACCTGTTCTTGTGCCAGTACCAAGCTGTTTTGAGAATTATAGCTCTGTAATAGACTCTAAAGTTTGGAATTGAAATTCCTCCAGCGCTGTTCTTTCTGCTAAGAAGTGTTTTTGCTATACGGGTTCTTTTATTATTCCATATGAAATTTTGAATTGCCTCTTCTATTTCTTTAAAGAATGACATTGGGATGTTGATGGGTATTGCATTGAATATGTAGATAGCCCTTGGCAAGATTGTCATTTTCACAATGTTGATTCTTCCAATCCAGGAGCATGGGAGGTTTTTCCATTTCCTTAGTTCTGCTTTAATTTCCTTTTTTAGGGTTTTAAAGTTTTCATCTAAACGGTCCTTTACATTCCTAGTTAAGCTAATTCCTAGGTGCTTTATTTTCTTTCAGGCTATTGTGAAAGGAGTTTCTTTCCTGATTATTGCCTCGTTTCTCTCACTGTTGGCGTAAAGGAAGGCAGTTGATTTGTGAGGGTTGATTTTATTGCCTGCTGCCCTTCCAAAGCTATGAATCAGCTCAACGAGCATGGGAGTAGAGTCTTTAGAATTCTTTAAATACAGAATCATGTCATCTGCAAAGAGGGATAGTTTTATTTCCTCTTTCCCTGCTTGGATCCCCTTTATGCTTGCTTCTTCCCTTATTGCACTGCCTAGGAATTCTAGTACTATTTAAAAAAGAGTGGAGAGAGTGGGCATCCTTGTCTCGTTCCTGATTTTAGAAGGAATGGCTTTAGATTTTCACCATTAAGTATAATACTGGAGGTGAATTTCTTATACACAACCTTTATTACATTGAGAAATGTTCAATGGAGTCCTAGTTTCTCCACATCTTTTAACATAAAGGGGTTTTGGATCTTGTCAAATGCCTTTTCCGCATCTATTGAGACAATCATGTGATTTTTGTCCTTGCTCCTGTTGGTGTGTCGAATTATATTAATTGATTTGTGTATGTTGAACCAGCTTTGCCTCCCTGTGATGAATCCAGTTTGATCATAGTGTATAATTTTTTTGATGAGTTGTTGTAGTCGGTTGGCCAGTATTTTGTTGAAAAGTTTTGCATCGATGTTCATCAAAGAAATGTGTCTATAGTTCTCTTTCTTTGATGAATCTCTGTCTGGTTTGGGGATGAGGGATATACTGGCTTCACAGAATGAGTTTGGTAAAGAACCTTCATTTTCAATTTCGTTGAAGAGCTTGAGGAGTATTGGTGTGAGCTCTGCTTTGAAGACCTTATAGAATTCAGCTGTGAATCCATCTGACCCTGGGCTCTTTTTAAGTGGAAGTTGTCTAATTTCCATTTCTATTTCAGAACTTGAAATAGGCCAGTTGAGTTGGGTTGGCTCTTCTTGGTTCAGTGTGGGTATGTTAATATTGTCTAGGAATTCATCCATTTCTTCTAGATTCTCAAATTTGTTGGCATAAACGTTTGAGAAGTATTCCCTCATGATATTCTGGATCTTGGTAATTTCTGTCGTGATATTACCATTTTCATCTGCGATTTTGTTTATTTCGATATGCTCTCTTCTTTTTTTGGTAAGATTTGCTAAGGGCTTGTCAATTTTGTTAATTCTTTCAAAGAAGCAACTCCTTGTTTTGTGGATTCTTTCTATAGTTTTTTTTTTATTCCAAATCATTTAATTCTGCTTCTCCCATTCTGTAGGCTTCCTGATTAGTTTACTAGCTATATCCGTTGCCATACAAAAGCTCTGCAGTTTAATGCAGTCCCACTTATCCAGCCTTTCTCTGATTTGTTGTGATTCTTGGTCCTTATTAAGAAAGTTTCGACCTGTGCCAAGGAGGCCTAGTGTATCTCCTATTCCTTCCTGTAAACTTTTTCGTGTGTCAGCTTTTACCTCCAGGTCTTTGATCCATTTGGAGTTAATTCTAGTGCAAGGTGACAAAGAAGGATACAACTTTATTTTTCTGCTGGTGCTTTACCAGTTCTTCCAGCACAACTTGTTGAAGAGGCTATCTTTCTTCCATTGTATTTTTTTGGCTCCCTCGTCAAAGATTAGGTGGCCATAGGTCTGTGGTTTAATATCTGGGTCCGCAGTTCTATTCCATTGGACTTCAGGCCTCTTCTTGTGCCCGTACCAAGCTGTTTTGAGAGTTATAGCTCTGTAATAGAGTCTAAAGTTTGGAATTGAAATTCCTCCAGCGCTGTTCTTTCTGCTAAGAAGTGTTTTTGCTATACGGGGTCTTTTATTATTCCATATGAAATTTTGAATTGCCTCTTGTATTTCTTTAAAGAAAGACATTGGGATGTTGATGGGTATTGCATTGAATTTGTAGATAGCCCTTGGCAAGATTGTCATTTTCACAATGTTGATTCTTCCAATCCAGGAGCATGGGAGGTTTTTCCATTTCCTTAGTTCTGCTTTAATTTCCTTTTTTAGGGTTTAAAGTTTTCATCTAAACGATCCTTTACATTCTTAGTTAAGCTAATTTCTAGGTACTTCATTTTCTTTGAGGCTATTGTGAAAGGAGTTTCTTTCCTGATTATTGCCTCGTTCCTCTCACTGTTGGCGTAAAGGAAGGCAGTTGATTTGTGAGGGTTGATTTTATGGCCTGCTACCCTTCCAAAGCTTTGAATCAGTTCAAGGAGCTTGGGAGTAGAGTCTATAGGATTCTTTAAAAACAGAATCATGTCATCTGCAAAGAGGGATAGTTTTATTTCCTCTTTCCCTACTTGGATCCCCTTTATGCTTGCTTCTTGCCTTATTGCACTGCCTAGGAATTCTAGTACTATGTTAAAAAGGAGTGGAGAGAGTGGGATCCTGAATGCTACCCCTTAGCACTTTTATGCAAAGCTTAGGCCTGTGGCATTTTAAGCACAATTCAACGCTCTGTTTTTTGCTGGTTAATTAGAGGTAAAAATGTTATGGAATTTATTGCATGGCTGATTTTGAACTGGAATCCTCAGGTCTCAGCATGTCTTGAGTAGCTAGGTTTACAGTACTTTTACAACCTGTATGCTCATACACATTGCTTCTGATCCAAACACTCATTGTTCAATTTAACTAACAAGATTTGAGGAAAGATGATTGACTGTAATTTACTAGATGGGCTTCTAGTGAGTATATATTTCCACTTCCACTCTGAAGCCAGGGAAATGTTTCTGGTACATGTTTCAACTATCTCCCAAAGAGGAAATTATGTGTGAGTACGTTTGCTAGTATTTCAGATAGGAGATGGACTTTGGTGTTTGGAACCTGTTGGGCAGAGTATAGCAGCTGGGCTGTGATAACAGAGATGATATTTCAGACAGGAATATTTTCATCCCAGACAGACTTAATCCAGATCCTTCGATTTCAGGCCTTGAGTAGATAGAATTACAAGTGTGAGCTGCCCACCACCACTTGGTTCATTTTGGAAACCTTAATTGCTTCTCATTTGTTCCTTTCCTTTTTAGGAAGATTGACCTAAGCTGGCTGATTGTGCAACACAATGAAGTAATTGGCCTCAGGAATTGCAAATATTTGTTTCATCAGCACGGAATGAATGAAGTTGATCTAAATCCAATAGTGTTTTCCTTCTGATAAATAGGGAACTTACCTATATCATTTTTCCTTGCCATTGCTTTCCCAAATCAAGCAACATGCTTCTTAAAAACTCTAATTCATGAGAATATTATAATTAGAAGCTATTTTCTGCACACTTCAGAATAGTCCTTGCATTTATAAACTTATATTAAAATATTGGGTAGAAGAATGGTGACTGTTAGTTTCATAACTATTTCATATGTTTTACTCTTTAAGGCTCATTAACTCAAGAAGGAATTAAATACATTTAGATAATAGTAGAACATAGCTGCTGCTGATTTGATGTGTGTGCAGATGAGACACAGATTTATTAGGATTACTCAAAAGTTTTCTTCAAATTTTCAGTAGTAGACTGCTATGCTAACTGGAAGGTGATAGTAATGATGCTGAAATTCTATGAATCAGCTATGAAGCAGAATTTCAGGGGAGAGTATTTGCTAGGGACTTAATTTCTAAGATGCATATCAAGAATATTGAACTATAACACCAAATGATGGAGGACTCAGCGTCACATGTTGTTTGTTTAATGCAAGTCCTGGTACTTGAACCCAGGGTCTGGGAACTGTCCTTAAATGTTTTTTTTTGCTTCAGGCTAGTGTTCTACCACTTGATCCACAGCTCCACTTCCAGATTTTTGGTAATTTACTGTAAATCAGAATATCATGCAATTTGTTTGGGCTGGATTCAAACCTGATTCTGTGTAGATAGGATTCCAAGTGTGAGCGCACAGAGCCTGGCTAGTATCATTCATCATTCAAGTCATGGGACTGCAATTCTGCACCTGGGTCTTGTCACTGAGCTTTTCAGCTCAAGACTACTGCCCTATCCCTTGAGCCATAGGGCCACTTCTGGGTTTCTGGTGGTTAATTGGAGATAAGAGTCACATGGACTTCATTGCCCAGGCTGACTTTGAACTGCTATCCTTGGATCCCAGCCTCTTGAGTAGCTACATTTACAAGTGTGAGCCACCATACCAGGCTAAATTATTTTTTAAGTTAATTTTTTTGTTAAGTCAATATATAGTTGGCATACGGTTACATAAGTAATGAACACATTTCTTAAGAAAATTTTTATCCCCTGCCTCATTTTTCTCTGTTTTCCTACCCTCAGCCCCCTCTCCACCCAGATTGTTCAGTTCATTTCCGTTTAGTGTCTTCCAAGTATCACTGTTCAATTGGTTCACCCTTTTTCATTTGGTTTTTTTTTTTTTTTTACCATTTTATTATACCCTCTCCATTCCCCAAATCACATAAACCTATGTACAAGACACAGGGTACCCGAATTCAACACAGTGACTACAGAGAATAAAACTAAAGGGAAAAAGAAGAAAAGAGGTGAAAAGCAAACAAAATGAAAGAACATCATACAGTACCTTAGAAGCAACAACACTGAAAAAACAAAACATAAAACCTTGGGCTGAAAATGTAGCTTGCCTAGCATGTATGAAACCCTGGATTCCATTCCTCAGCACCACATAAACAAAAACTGGAAGTGCCACTGTGACTCAGCTGGTAGATGTCTAACGTTCAGCACAGAGTGTCTCCAAGTGACAAAAATCTGTCACATTTAAGTCAGGCTTCAGAACTTTGCTAGGAACCAGTTACGTGATTTGGAAGAAAGTCCAATTTTCAAAAAATTACTAGCCAGGCGCTGGAGGGTCATAATTGTCATTCTACTAGCCAGGGAGAAGGTGATTCAAAGCCTTTGCAAGCAAAAAAACGAAAACAAAAAAACTGTAAGATTCTTCTCTCCACTTATCCACCCAAAAACTAAGTGGAGTTGTGGCTAAAACTGGTACAACATTAGCCTTGAGGAAAAAGAACTAAGAGACCTTGCCCAGGTCCAAAGTTCAAGCTCCCCACCAAGAAAGAAAAAAAAGGAGTCCAGATACCTTAGTTTCAAAAGTATATCTGGATATCTTAGTAGATTTTTCTGATCTTTCCTCATTCATCTCATGGAACCTCATAATCTTGATCCTGATCTGACTAAGAGCCTGCATTGTGCTTAATAAAGTCATTCCACATATTCCAGTAGAATCTGGACAGCTAACAGCCACTTACCAATGCTTTATTCTACGTTTAGGCCAGTATGTCTTCATACCATCTACACAGTCAGCTGTAACATCTTTCCAGAAGTAGCATTGAGTGTAGAACACTCAGAACTAAAATAATTGCATAGAGATGTAATAAAACCCCTTGATTCATTAAGAAAATTTCTGTACCACTTATAGCAAGTACATTAGTGGTATTTACCTCTAGCCTCTTTTTTTAAAAAAATTTATTAACATTGAATTTTACATCATATTTCAAATGTCATGTTTAACCAACAAGTATTCAAGAAGGGAATCGCTATACAATCACTGGCACATAAATTTTAGAATATAGTAAAAATTAAGCTCAGTCTTTGTATGTCATAGATACAGATTAATCTATAATAAAACACATGTCTATAGAGTGTATAGTCTATCCTAGATTTTTATGTCTATGTAGTTATGTTTATATCTCCAAAATTATGTCCAGAACTTTGGGTATCAACTATTCAATCATCACTCTACTACTGTTTGAAACTAATATCCATATATTAAGGATACCATGTACCTTTTGTTCCTTGGTCTTGACTTATCTCACTCAACAGGATTCACTCTAATTTCATCCACTACCCCAAAAATGCCATTATTATTTTTTCTGTGCAGATCTTCTTTTTATGTATTTATTTTCATTGTAATTTATAGAAGGGTTATATTATATTCACGAGATAGAAGGTGCATTACTTCTCAAACTTTGATACCCCATGTAATGATATGGTCCCCATTTCCCTTCCCCTACCCCCACTCATGTTCGTTTCACCCCTTCCCTATCCAATTTCAAATAACCAATTAGGCACATATGAAATATATCAGAAAACAAGGTGAAATATTGTAACAATATGATATAACCAAGGGATAGCAAAAGAGATAAGAGATCACATAGTTCATTAAGGACAACAATCACTCATTATATGAGTTTTGTTTCTTCATCTTGGAGGTCCTTACATTTAGTGTCATACTATTTCTCACGATGTCTCTAGATTTTGTTCTATTGTAAATCTCTGGTAGCAGAGCCCAAGGTTTCTACTGAATTTGACAAATGAGGGAGACTCTTGGGCCTATGTTCCTTTGAGTTTGGCTTACTTCACTTGATATGATTTTTTTCCTTTTCATCCACTCCCCCGAGAATGCCATTATTTTATCTTGTCGGTTGGCTATGTATCATTCCATTGTGTGTGTGTGTGTGTGTGTGTGTGTGTGTGTGTGTGTGTGTGTATCACATTTTTTGTAGTAGGGCATCTGGTTGTTTCCATCATCCAGCCTCATTTTCTACAGATATTTTTATAGTCTCTTTTTTATTTTCAGGGTAATGTATAGAGGGGTTACGATTACATTTACAGGTAGTGGACTGCATTACTTCTCACACATTTATTCCACTCCACATGTTTTTGTCCCCAGTTCCCTCTCCCCTCTCCTTCCCAATCATCTTGTTTCCCCCCTTCCCTTTCCTATTTGACATAAACAAATAAACATATATACAATATGCCAGGGAAAAAATCAGATACAGTAACAATCTGACATTAACCAAAGGGCAAATAAGAGATGAGAAATAACATAGTAGATTAAGGACAAAAATCACACAATATTAAGAGCAACGATGACACAAGATATAGCTCTTGTTCCCATATCCTAGAGATCCTTTCATTTAGTCTCATCCTATATGACCTTATATACCTAGGTTTTTGAGTTATTGTAATCCTCTGCTAGGAGAGTCCTAGATGTGAACTAATTATTACAAATGAGGGAAAGCATTGAGCTTATGTTTCTTTGGGTCTGGCTTGCTTCACTTTATATGAATTTTTCCAAGTCTTTAAACTTCCTTACAAATGGGGCGATGTCATTCTTTCTGATGGCAGCATAGCATTCCATTGTGTATAAGTACCACATCTTCTTGATTCAGTCATCTACTGAGTGGCATCTGGGTTGGTTTCATATCTTTGCTATGGTAAATAGTGCTGCAATGAGCATCATTGTGCTAGTGGCTTTAGTATGCCCTTTTTTCTGGACAATTGGGTAGATGCCAAGTAGTGGATTTGCTGGATCATAGGTGAGCTGTATGTTGAGTCTTTTGAGGAACCACCACACTGCTTTCCCTAGTGGTTGAATGAGTTTACACTCACACCAACAGTGTAGGTGTGATCCCCCCTGGTCACTTCCCCACAAGTATCTCTTATTAGATTTTTTGATAATGGCCATTCTGACTGGAGTCAGGTGGAATCTCAAAGTTGTTTTGATTTTCATTTCCCGTATTGCTAGAGATATGGAGCATTTCTTCATGTGTCTAAAGCCCATTTTAATTTTTTCTTCAGAGCATACTCTTTTAAGTCTTCAGCCCACCTTTTAATAGGATGGTTGTTTCTTTGAAGATTTGTTTGGGAGAGATTCATTTTTTTCAGCTATAGATATATTTTAGATAACTACATATATTTTTGTAGAAAAAAGAATGGAAGCCATCATGCTGGCTCACAACATAATTTCAGCTACTTAGGAGGCTCAGTGCTTAGGATCACAGGTCAAAGCCAACCAGGGCCCTACAGTGTGTGAGATCAAACTCTGTGAACATACAAGGACTGTAAGAGGAATCTCACTGCCTGGGAATGTAGCCTAATGGTAGAGTGCTCACCTAGAATGCATGAAGACCTAGGTTCTATTCACCGGTACCGCATACTCAGAAAAAAGCTAGAAGTGGCGCTGTGTCTCAAGAGGCAGAGCACTCACCTTGGGCAAGCGAGTCCAATGAAAATGTCTAGGCCCTGAGTCCAAGCCCTAGGATTGGCAAAAAGAAAAAAAAGAGCAATCTTACTTAAGTAACAAGGAATGTACCCTATATTTATACAGACTGAAAAATTCATTAAGAAATTAGAAAATATGTATACAGTGCATAATTTCTTTTGTGTGTTAGCACTGGGTCTTCAACTGAGTGCTTCAGCTCTATCCCTGACCTTTTCTGCTCAAGGCTAGCACTCTACCAATGCAGCCCCAAATCAACTATCTTCAACTGAAATATAAGCAATGAATATTTCAGGGTGCTTCATGAAAAACATTTTTATAAATTGAAACGTTCAACACAGTCTTATTTTAGTATGAATGTTGAGATGGGAAGAGACAGAAAAAGTGAAATGTTTCCTGATCCCCATAAAGAAGAGACTCAGCAGAACCACTGTGGTCTGCAGGCTTTGTAAGTTTTGTTTGCTTGTTTGATTTTTTCAATTGTGAGGCTTGAACTGTGGGCCTATGCACTGTCCCTGAGCTCTTCAGCTCAAGGCTAGTGCTTTAATCTGTGAGCCACAGTGCCACTTCTGGTTTTTCTGGCAGTTAACTGGGTACTTTGGCTGGCTTTAAACTTTGGTTCTCAGGTCTTCGCCTCCTGAGTAGCTAAGATTATAGGTGTGAGGTACCATCACCAGGCTGCTTCTCTGTTACTATGCAGGTTCTGGATCAAGAACTTCAAGTTCTTACTTCAATTTTTTCTTCTCTTGCCTGATACTCGGCCATTTGAACGAAGCCCCAGTTCCTGGTCTTTGTTGGTTAATGAGAGATATTATGATTTTCTAATATTCAGAGCAATGATTATAAAGCCCAGCATTTTACTTACTTGAATAAATTAAGAGACAGGACCTAGTGAGATGGAAAACACAATTTTTTTTCAAGTTGCTATCCTGTTCTAATGCATAAGTCTGGCTATTTTGCTTACACACAAATATGTATTTTACCAGTTTCTACTCTATTTTTGCTTAGCTTTAAACCACCACTGCCATTTCATAGATTTTGTTGTTGTTGTTTGCGGTGCTTGAACTCTGTGCCTGGGCTGTTCCTCAGATCTTCAGTTCACTGCCAGTGCTCTACTACTTTTGATTTAGCCAGTCCTGGGCTTGAACTCAGGGACTGAGCACTGTCCTTATATTTTCTCAAGGCTAGGGCTCTACCACTTCAGCCTCAGCACCACTTCCAGCATTTTTCTATGTATGTGGTATTGAGGAATTGAACCCAGGCCTTTGTGCATGCTAGGCAAGCACTCTACCACTAGGCCAAACACCCAGCCCAAAATTATTCATCATTACTATTAGCTGTCTTCTTTTTTTTATTATTGATTCGTCATGGTGCTTGGACTTTGGGCCTGGACACTGTCCCTGAGCTCTTCAGCTCAAGGCTAGCGCTCTTCCTCTACAGCTCCATTTTTGGTTTCTGGTAGTTAATTGGTGATGTAAGTCTCACAAACATATGTGTCCAGGCTGGCTTTGGGCTTTGAACCAAGATCCTCCAATCTCAGCCTCCATAGTAGCTAGAATTACACGCTTCAGCCAGCAGTGTCTGACTGTTTGATGTCTCTGTCTCTGTCTCTCTGTCTCTGTCTGTCTGCCTGTCTGTCTGTCTCTCTCCGTCTCTCTCTCTGTCTGTGTCTCTCTGTCTCTCTGTCTCTCCCTCTGTCTCTCTCTCTCTCTCTCTCTCTCTCTCTCTCTCTCTCTCTCTCTCTCTCTCTCTCTCTCTGTCTTTTGGTTGTAAGACTTTAATTGTGCACCTGGGCAGTGTCCCTGGGCTCTTCAGCTCAAGGCTACAACCTTAAACACCTTGAGCCACAGTGTCACTTCTGGTTTTCTGGTGCTTAAGTGGAAGTAACAGTTTCATGGACTTTAGTGTCTGGCCTGGCTTTGAACTGTGATCCTCAGAACCCAACCTTCTGAGATCATTTCCAGCTTTTTTTTGGTGTAAGTGGTACAGAGTAATTGAACACAGGGCTTTGTGCATACTAGGCAAGCAAACTACCACTAGTGTGCACTCCAGCCTTAGATAAGGGCTTTCTTTTTCTTTTTCTTTTTTTCACTCATGGGGCTTGAACTCTGGGCCTGGATGTTTACCTTAAGCTCTTCAGCTCAAGGCAAGAGCTCTACCACTTGAGGCACATTGTCATTTTGAATTTTCTGGATTATTTGGAAATAAGATTCTCACAGATTTTTATGCCTGGGCCGTCTTTGAACCTCGATCCTCCAGGGTAGCTAGGATTACCAGGGTGAGCCACCAGTCACGGGAATAAAATTATTATTTTTTGCATGTCCTATGGCTTCAACTCATGGCCAGAGCACTGTCCTAGGGCTTGCTCAAGGATAGCACTTTACTTCTTCCTGCCAACTCCCTGTCCAAATAGGCCACTCTTGAAGCTAGAATTACAGAGATCTGCCATAATACTGGCATGTCGTTACCTAAGTATATAATTTTTCTTCTATTTTTGATGGCTTTTCCTTAGTGGACATATTTCCTACATATTTTATGGAAAACTTCCTTCCCACTGGGGCCATAAGTTAAGCCTAGTGGAAGAGTTCTTGCTGAGCCTGAATGAAGACCCAAGTTCAATTCCTCAGAACAACATAGATAAAAAAGATAAAAGTGGTGCTGTGGCACATGTGATAGAACTTGCGCCTTAAGAAAAAACAAAAACAAAAACAAGGATCGTGCTCAGTTCCTGAGTCTAAGCCCAGTACTGGCAAAAAAAAAAATCTGCCCAAAGTAGACATTTAAACTTATTGTACTTTTCAAAAAATTTGTTGTCAAGGTGATATACAAAGAGATTGCTGTTACATATGTAATGAGTACATTTCTTGTAAACACTGTTAGCCCCTCCCCCCTTTTCTCTTTCCCTTCCCCCCAAGTCATAAATTTCATTTACAACAAATATATATGTATTTTCATTCCTGAAAAAAATAGTTTAAAATGTGTTCAATAAATGATGTAGGTTGATATATTTATCAAAATGGATTACTTGAACTCTAAAATAAACATTCTAGGTAATTTTTCTCATAAAATTGTAGTAATGCTATAAAACTAATAAAAAAGGAATTTGAGTTATTAATTTGTTATGTTTTACCTTTAATATTATTACACTAAGCATACTGTTTATGGTATTAATACAGACAGCATGAAATATGATTATGTAAAAAAATTAAATGATTCAAAATAGTAAGGTTGGGGGACAGTAGTTTGGCTTGGTGGCACACACCCTGGACTGGCAAAAAAGAAGTAGGGTTAGATAAAACAGATTTATTTCCAAATGTGTGGAAAATGGTATGATTTCTTGTTTGGCTAGTCCTGGGGCTTGAACTGAGGGACCAGAAACTGTCCTTGGCCACATTTGTTCAAGGGTGGTACTCTGACACCTGAGCCACAGTGCCCCATCTGCTTTTTCTGTGTATGCAGTGCCGAGGAATTGAATCAAGGTCTTCTTGTATACTTGGCGAGCACTCTACAACTAGGCCACATTCAAAGCCAAAGTAGATTTTTGATGCTATTGTGGAGTTTTAATTTTCTTAAATATTTGTACAAAGCACAATGGATATATAAACACACTTGAACTCACAGAACAGAGTCCCACATAATATTACAGTTACTCTGGCACTTCTCCCGATTGACAAAACCCATTTCCAGGCATCTGCTCTGTCCTTAAGCTTTGGTAGCTGACTTGTCTTTCCATGGAGGCCTGGCCTGGATTCCTGGTGATTCCATGCATTCCATAGTTCCCTGTATATCCAGTAAGGTTGTCTTCTATGGGACCAGACCTGTCTGGTTTTTGGCCCACCCAGGACCTAGGTGACTGAGGTCTCACATTATAAGTGGAAAATAAAACACAGTATAATAAGGACTGAAGAACTGCACACCATAATATTAACAATGAGAGTTTAATAGTTAGCAAAGTAAATACAATGAATACTTGACAAGAATCATGAGAGCATGATAAAGAGATGTCTTTCTAGGAAGGGGACAGGGAAGCTCTAAATCCAGACTGGCCACCAAGTTGCCTTCAGACAGTAATTCTACTTCAGAGTCCTCAGAAGGGTCTCCTTCCTCATGAGAAACAGAATGTCCTTCCTGAGTTAAGAGGGGGATGGATTCTGGTTTGTCGAATGGAGATTGAGTCTCTTTTAGTGAGATGGATGGGTCTGGATATTCTGTGAGGATGGATTCATTTTCCTCCAATGAATCCAGTATTGAGAGTACACTTGCTGCTTCCCATGGGGACATTTTCCATGAGCCCAGCGTGTGCCCCTTCAGCTTGCACAATAAGTGGAGTGTTACTCTGACTCAGATGGACTGACTCTGGGTGGAGTGTGAAAGGAAACGGAAGGAAATCTGGCTGCTCTTTTCCTTCCTCCATAGTATCTGCAGGTTCAACTGTGTCACACATGGGGTTCAGAGCAAAAGGTATATCCACAGGACTCTAAACCTGTTTGGTAATTTCTACAGAAGGCCCATGCTTTCTGGAGTGCAGTGATGATTCTCTGTCTCCATCAGTCACCAGCTCCATTGGTGGGTTTTTCATCCGGAGTTCAGGATAAGCTCTTCCACGATGACCCAAACCTAAGAATGGAAATAGGTACAGAGTGGACAGAGTGTACTGCAAGTTGAAGTGTCACTCAACTTCCATGAGGATCTAATGGAGGAACCTGTAGAACTGGAGTTTGGACTGAACACTGAGGAGGTGTAGTGTCTCTCTAATGAGTGCTTATTCCCGAGTCCTTTCAGAGGACAGACATTACCTGGCTGACACCACCCATAAAGGGCATTTTGCCAAGCTCTGTAGAAGTAAGGGCCAACCAATATCTAGACCACATGGGCTTCCTACTCACAGGCTCTGAGGCACCCACAACAGGACTTCTACTTTTTCTTGGTCTTACTGGTCGCACATTCCTCCAGCTGGTCAAAAAGTATGTGTTTAGAAGAGCAGGTCCAAAGCCGGCATGTGGAGCCTCATATAGAGCTTGAGTTGTGTCAGGTTGTGGCAGTTCTTGAACTCGTAGAAATCACTGGGGTAGAAGTCCATTCACATCGCATAGATGGAACACATGATGCTGTGGGCACTTTCGGTAGAAGGAAAGTGAGAGCCTTCTCTCTCCATCCTGAGCCTTCTACCAAAGCCCCTTTCTTGCAGGACTCTAATGCTGTGGCTGTCCTGCAGAGATGTGCACTTATGTGCTGGGAGGGGGGTAAGAGACACTCGAGAACAGGATGACTTTTACACCCCACTTCCACAACCTTCTGAGAGAGGCCTCTATGCATCTGTCCAAAGTAAACGCACCTTAAATTAACTAAGTAAATGCTCTAAATAAACCAATAAGTGAATGCTCTAAATAAAGAACTAAATGCTCATTCCTCTAATCTTATCCACCCAGCAGGCTGAGCTCTGAAGATCACTGTGGAAAGCCAGTCTAGTCAGTAAAAGTCTAAAGGCACTTGTCTTCAATTAGGCAGCAAAAAGCCAGAACTTGACCTATGACTCAAATGGTACAGTGCTAATTTTTGAACACCAAAGGGATGGCATTTAGACCTGGGTTCAGGTTCAAGTGGCAGCACTGGACCACACACCAAAATGTAAATGCTTTCAGGTTCTAACAGGCAAAGCTATCACAATCCCTCCCTGATGGCTCAAAAGTGATTCAGCCCCCAGTTTTTCCTCTGACTCCAGTATTTCACAGGCCTCCGCCATTAGTACTGACACCTCATTTCTTACTGGGAAATGGGATTTCCTAGGATGTCACCTAGGTGAGGGCTGCAGTTGGGAGCCACATACTCATGCCTGAAATCCAACTTCTCAATAAGCACACTGTTGAGACTCCAGTAGCTTGTGAGGTAAATGAAATGGCATGGTGTCCCAGTCATAATAAAGTACTTTGTGCACTTGTATCATGCTTAGCTCCCCTGGGAACACCCCAGTGAACCAAACAGGCTCAGAGAGGAGCCAAGTATTCCAAGACTTGGCCACGAGGGGTGAGCAAACCTGGGTTTGGAGGGGGAACACTCACTTTTTCAAGAGAATTTCCAGCAACTACTACATTGTCCTCCACTATTTGAAATTGTGCAGGAAGTTTCCCACATAATAGAGATCAACTTTCTGGTAGGCAGGGATCAGCTTTGTCAGCAGCATCTCCAACAGGCCTTCCTCCAGGATCCATAGCTTACAAGGCTCATTCAGAGTCTGAGCTGACTTACCATCACACTATTTTGGCAAAACAGTGGATATTTCAAACGTACCAATGGGACCACACTTCACACTGAGGAATTGGAATAGAGTAGATTGGAAATGACACACTCTAATCTCAGTATAGTCACTTGAAAGCACACAAGAAGGTAGTAGTGTGTGGGCTGGATTATGGGTTCCAATAGGTTTCCTCTTAATATACCTCATCTGAGTTGCCCTGGAGTTTCCTGGCTTTCTTCCTAGAGAAATGCCTGATATACTGGAATTTTGGCTTGGCACTGATCCAGCATCTACTTCTTCAAGTGAGACATCCATATCTCTCATGCCTGAGATGCGAGCCTCCTGACCTTTGGCAACAGCACAGCAACATCTTTCTGGTTCCTGAGCCACAGGCCAAGGGAGCTGGCTTGAGCTGGTTGTCACATACAGTGGCTTGGTTACCAGGGTTCCATATTCTGTTCCATTGTGAGGGAGGTAGGGTCACCTTTCAAGGCCCAATGACCAAAGCTCCTTGCTCACAGAAGACCTCCCCAAAGACATACTGGAGGCTGAATCTCCCTTCCCACCTCACATATGGATGTAGTAAACAGCACACCTTTTTGTTCAAATCCCAAGTCATTAACTAGGCGTAAGTGCTAGCCTGGTCTCAGGCTCAAGGAGCCTTTCTTAGGTAAGATCCAAACTTAACTGTCACTATTCCCCTTACCCTTCACAAGACATTTTGCTTCACAGTGCCTTCTCAGCTTGCATTTTGCCTCTTGCACATTTTTTTGCTAGTCCTGGGACTTGACCTCAGAGCCTGACCATTGTTCTTAGGCTTTCTTTAGGCTATAGCTGTCCCACCAAGCCACAGCACCACTTCCAGAGTTTTCTATGTATATGGTACTGCAGAATCAAACCGGAGTCTTTTTGTGTGGTAGCCAAGCACTCTACAAATAGATGAAACACCCAGGCCATCTTGCACATATTTTTCACTTCAAACTACTATGACATTGTTAGGTTTCTGTATCCTAATCTATTTTTCTTCCAGATGAATATCTGTGCTGTCATCTGTAAAAATGCAAGTGGGAAAATCACAGAAGCATTGGTGACATAAAAAAAAGTCTTACACACATAGATAAGTTTTCATTCTTTGTAGAAGAAAGGATATTTTGATATGATGATGATGATGACTATTTATAAATACTTTATCGGGGTTTAGAGTTTGGCCCAGTGGTAGAGTGCTTGCCTAGCATCCACGAAGATCTAGGTTTGAGTCCTTAATATCACACAGATATAAAAATCCATATGGCAATGTGGCTCAAGTGGCAGAGGGCTAGACTTGGGAAAAGCCAAGTGCAGTGCTCAGGCCCTGATTTCTAGCCCCAGAAATAGCAGAATAAACAAAAGAAAAGAAAAGAAAAGAAATGTTTTTTACAAGTTATTCACTCACAGCATTTGCCTCTGAATTCTTCGCTTCTGCATCTTGTGACTTATCCCTTTCCCTCAATGTAGACAAGAAAAACAGATTTTATTACTTGCTATCCTGTTGTCCAATCTTTGGATATTAATTCAAAATACAATATTGCCTGAGATATTGTGTGTGTGCATGTGTGTGTGTATCTGCCAATGTGTGCATGCACACATGTGTACAGGGTTTAGGGCTTACTCATAGGGCCTGTGTGATAACCCTCAGCATCTTTTCCTCAAAGGTATTGGTCTTTCACTTCTAGCTTATTATAGCTAATTGGAGTTGAGAGATTCACTCAATTTCTTGCCCTGTGCATTGGAACCCAGTGCTGGGTTCTCATATTGTTAATTGTAGCTATAGAGAAGGCTGACGTCTGGGGATCCTCGTTAGAGTCCAGCCCCTGAAAGAAAGTCACTGATAGAAATCTTTATCTTCAGTTAAGCACGAATAAATAAGGCAAAAGTGGAACTGTGGCTCAGTTCCTCTTGTACCAGCCATGAGAAAATTAGTAATTGGCAGCACCTGGTCCCTGAGAGAAATCCTTAGCACTGGTTCAAAAAAAGAAAGAAAATAATGAAAAAAATTAAAACTTGCTGAGGAATCCATAAGGATAAACGTGCCTGTGAATAATCTTGTCATTTCAGATTCCCTAAAGAGCTTTCGCCTCTCTATATTTTATCAAGTTTTTTTAAAGATATTTACATATTTTCTACCTTTCCTAAACAGAGATAGCCATCCACAAAACACAAACACAAACTCTCACACAGTATACCACCCACCCATAAGTGTCTGGCTATGTATATATGTATAGTCATATGTATTGATCTGTCTCTCTATGCTAATATATAAATGCATAAACATATGTGTTTAGACAAACAGGAAACATACATAGATATGTCTCAGGCATTTCCAGATTTTGTGCAAGTCTTCTGAGTGCAACTTACCATTGTATTGTTTGTCAAGATAGAGTCCCTCTAACTTTTGGCCAGCTTCTTGTCCTTTGATACTTTTTTCTGCCAGTCCTGGGTTTTGAACGCTAGGCCTGGATGCTGTCACTGAGCTTGAGCTTCTTGCATTCAGTAGTTTATTGCAGATAAGAGTCTCATGGAGTTTCTGTCCTGGGCTGGCTTTGAATTGTGATCCTCAGATCTCAAACTCCTGAGTAGCTAGGATGACAGTCTTGAGCTACCAGTACCTGGTTCCTTTGCCTCTTTTACCCTTTTTTTTGGCCCCACCACAGCCATTGTATCTACCTTCCTATGTTCTCTCCACCTGCCCCCAGACAGAGGTCTGACAGATGCTTTTCACCCGCTTATTCATGTCCTCCTCTGTATTGGCTGACAGCTAAGACATGCACTCACTTCTCCGGATGCCAAACACAAACCCATGTGATTGTTTCTCAGTCTGGAACATCCTATCAGATTTATAGCACCACAGAGGGTCAGGTTGATGCTCCTCCAGGGCTTCTTAAATTGTTCTCATATTAATCCACAACACGTTGGTCATCACTTGTCCAGCTAATTCATGGACTAAACCAGCATTCCCTACAAACTTAGATCCCAATACCATGAGGACACTCAAGGGTGCATTAGGAGTGTGACCTGCAGGTTGATGTGAGCCTGTCTAACTTGGAGGGGATTTCTCCACCACAGGAAATGAAATACAAATTTAGAATCTGCTTTCATGAGGTGACAATCTCTGGCAGATGTTCTTATCAAATGTGGCACTGCCTACTTCCACCTTAAAACATGGGTTGATGACCCAGCATAACAGAGAATGTATTCACCCAGGCCCAGCACATAGGCTGGGACCCTGAACTTTCAGGTAGCATTTGGCTTTGAAGGTCATGAGATCTTAGTCTACAAATGATGAGCCCCCTCCCGTGAGGCATAGCAAACGGAGCCAAAGTGCAACCAAGTTAAGCACCAGATCAAGCTTCCCTTCTTCAGTAGGGTATGGTTTGAAAACTGTGCATAGTTTCTGTTTGAAGCCAGTCCAGAAAGGAAAGTCCATGAAACTCTCATTTCCAGTTAACTGCCAAGAAAAAGCCAAAGATAGAGATGAAGTTCAAGAGAGGTAGAGAGCCATCAGAAAAGAATGGTTACACCCTGCAACATCCTCATTATCTGATCTTGAAACCATCTCTGCGTGCATCCCAGCATGCAGCCAGCATCTGGGGGTGACAGTGACCCCTGCGCCCATTGGCAATCTGCACTGTCTCTGACATCTGTAATGTGAACCTCATTCTGTTGGGTTTGTGAAGCGGTGTCAACACTGTAGAAGGAACCAACTGTGCCCTAAATCCCACTGTCCCCTGGGGCCCCTAGCATTCCCCCATCTGCACCCCTCCTGTGGCTTCTGATCCTAGGGAGCCCTCCTGCCCTGTCCAACACTCACATGAAGTGCATATTTCTTCTCCTGGGGCAACTTCTCCACAGAGAGTACATGACATGCCCACTCTCCAGGCACGGGGAGATCCTGCCAAAGTAGCAAATCAGTGATAAGGACATAAAGTGATGAAAAGAATTTTAGATCCTGATGGTAGACAGTCTGCAAAATCCAAGGGAGAATGGAATTGGAGGGGGACCAGGGATCAGGATGTGGGCATGGAGATTCCCTGCCAAGGGGGTGGGGGAAGTCACAGGCTGGGGGATGCACAGGATGATCCATGGGCCCTGTACAGCTACTGGGTCACCCCCTTCTGCAACTTAGCCTTTGGCTTTGAGCTCTGTGATCGTCAAGATATGCACAGTCTGTATTCTGGCTGGCAGAAGAAAGGACCCTGGGAAGACAATTGTAGACCCTTTGTGAGTGTAGGAAGGGGTAGGCTGGACACCCAGTCCAAGAGGAGCTAAAACTGGAGTCGAGGGGTGTGCAAGGAGTGGGTGTGAGGGTTGTGGGCAGTCACAGTCACGGCAGAGGTGGCTCTGTCTGTGGGGTGAGTGCCTCCCTGCAGGCACAGCACTGGAGATATCAGAGATCCACATGAAAAGGGAAAGCTGGAAATGGCACTATAGTTCAAATGGTAGAGCATCAACCTTGAGCAATAGAGCTCAGGGACAGTACCCAGGACCTGAGTTCAAGCCTCATGACTGTAAAAGAAAAAGAACCAGGACTATGAGAGGGAACCTGGTATTCTCTGGGTCTTATCAGACACAAGAAGAGGCCGGGATAGGCTGTGGAAAAACACAGAGAACATCTTCCCCCAGCTCATCCTGACCTGCATGCAGGGACAGCCATGTAACTAGGGCTACGGTGAGATCATTTTCACCCCTGTGCTGCCATCTGAATTGTAGGCCTCTATACTGGCATGGGGTGTCCTGATGGCTGAGCAGGTGCCCTAACCCTAGATGGAGAGCAGCCACTGACTGTGGTAGATAAGGAGAGATCTGTTCCATAGCTATCAGGCCACCCAGCATGGGAGCCAGAACCACCCCTCACCCAGGTAGAGGCCAATGGTTCTCCAGGTGCTACTAACATTGCCCCATCCCTAGCTCTGGGTACACGTGACATTCCCTCCACAAGGAGCAGGACAAAGTGAGGGATCAGGAAGTTGCCTATGGGCTTCAGATGATGGCCAGGCTGGCACTACAGATGGCCTCACTCTGTCACCACCTTCCCCTGCCTCCATCTTTCCTCCATCATGCCTCACTATCTCCCACCCATTAACCTTGGAAACCAATGAACTGGGCTCTCATCATTCCTCTCATCTCTTCACCCACATTGCCATGCGTCCATCCCTCTGTCACTTCCACCCCACACACATCCCACCACCAGCCACACTGTAGCTTTTGAGGATCCCAGAGGAAGCTCTTGGTGAAGGGCTTGTGACCACAAAACAGTTACTATCACCCGCTCTGGCCTGATCCACCACAGAATAAGAACAGCCAAGCAGGCACACACTGCAGCAGAATTGTTCTGCTGCCACCCTGATTTCTTCATGACCAGGACTTGGCTCTCCTCAGCCTCTCAGCTCAGTAACCAGAACATTGTGCTTTCACAGAGCCATGGCTTCCAGTCTCCATGGACACAATGACATCAAGGTGATGCCAACTTCCCCATCTCTATATACTTCTAACTATGGGATGGGAGCTGAGGTTCTCTTCTGTGACTCCATCCGCTAAGAGGCTCATGCAGATTTCTATCCTTTGCTCATCATGGTGACTCTTTGGTTAACAAGTCACTGCTGGGCTTCCAGTTCACCACATATAGAACCCATACTCCAACACTTTTCTTAGAAGGACTGATGACTTTTAAATATTCTCTAGTTTTAAATTTCTAGTTCCTTCTCTCTTTCATTTATATATTTCCCTTCCTCACATACTTCCCTTTTTTTACCTTCGTTCTTTCATTCCTGGCCTGAACTCAAGACCTG
This sequence comes from Megascapheus bottae, assembly GCF_031878675.1. Lineage (NCBI taxonomy): Eukaryota > Metazoa > Chordata > Mammalia > Rodentia > Geomyidae > Megascapheus > Megascapheus bottae. Next base: position 89,436 of record NW_028327450.1, on the reverse strand, counting down.
GAGCTTTTTCTTAGCTTTTCTTTGCTCAAGGTAGCACTCTAGCTCTTGAGCCACAGCTCTACTTCAATCTTTGTTCTTGCTCTAAACTGGGAGTAAGAGTCTCATGCATTTTTCCCTTTGCTGGGTTGGTTTTAAACCACAATACTAAGATCAGGATCCTGAATAGGCCTCGGATTACAGGTATTATCTAATCAAAACAAATTCCTGATTTCTTTTTTAGACATAAGTAGTACTTTCAGGTGAGCCACCAGCCACTCATGCAAGAGCATTGCAGGATCCCAGCATTCATCTTGTCTCCAGTCTTATTCCATCCATCTCACAATGGCCATCTAAAACACCCTGCTGCATGCCTGAAGTCGCAAGGAACGTTCTCAATGCCATGAGAAGCCCCCTTAAGCTCTGCCTCAGATATGCCCAGCCCCCATCCCACTTCCACATGAGCATTTGTTTAGGAGAAATTTCCTGAGTACATCATCATATTTTCCTCACCATTCAAATCTCATCTTTGGAGTCATTTCTCCCAGACAAAGAGGAACATGATCCATGGTTTGATAGCAGCTCCAGCTTCATACTCCCAGCCACCAACACCCCCCCATTACCCTGCCAGACACCTGAATTCAAGAGCAATGTTTTCACTACCCCTGACTCTTATCAAATGTTTTAACTTATACAGTGCATTAAACTAATTTTACTAAATGGAATAAACACATGGCATCAAGCTTCAGAATCTTTGCACCTGAACTTTTAGTGAATAACAGACACACCAGCATTTCTGTAGCCAACAGAAATCTTAGCTTTGAGATTTCAGCATTCCTGGTATCCAAGTTTGGATGTGCTGACACTGCCCTTAATGGGGCACTTCAATCACACAATCCCACATCAATCAATGTCATTTGACATTCACTGGTAGGTGGTGCTAGGAAAAAGACTGATGTGCCAACTCCATGCTGGCTTGACCTATGCCATCTTCAAACCTGGAGTAAGTGGGGCTCCTCTCTCCATGACACCTTTTGTGTACTACCCCAGGAGGACCTTTACCTTGAGACAAAATTATGAGGACTATCTCTACCAGCAAAGATTCCAGTGAGATGTGCCTACATGGATAAAGCTAAAATCTCACTAAAGTGAGGTTGTTGGCAGTGCTGGAGCCTGAACTCAGGGCCTGGGCACTAAGCATTTGTACTCAAGACTAGCCCTTTATCACTTGAGCCCAAACTCCATTCCCAGCTGTTTTTATTTTTGGTAGTAAGAATCTATCAGACTTTCCTGTTCTAGGTGACTTGGAACTTACATACTCAGATCTCAGCCTCCTGACCAGCCTGGATTAAAAGTGTGGATCAGCCATGCCCCACACCTGAAGACTTCTGCCAGCACATTTTTTCCCAAAAATTGGAAGAGGAAGATGAGGGAGGGTTGGGCTCATCCTGCCCTGCATATGAAGGAGAGCATCAGCACCCGAACTTCATTCCCTGTTGTAGGCTGCTGGAGGAAAAGGAAGCAAATAGGCACAGGCTGGCAGCAGAAGCCACAGAACAACTTGTGACCAAGACTTCCAGAGCAGACCTCAGAATCGATGACAGAGTTGGATCTACCCAGTAACAGAGGCAGTGGTGACACCTGAAACTGCGCGTTTGAGCCTTTGCTGCTAGGAAACAGGGCCACCTATGTCTCAATGAGAAAGGTGAGATTTTGGTGGAGAAGGTGAGATTAAACATTATGTATCATGCAAGAAGACAGACTATAAGGGGTCTTTTATTATTCCAAGTGAAATTTTGGATTTCCTCTTCTGTTTCTTGAAAGAATGACATTGGGATATTGATGAATATTGCACTGAATTTGTAGATAGTCCTTATCAAGATTGCCATTTTTACAATATTACTTCTTCCAAAGCAGGAGCGTAGGTTTTTGCATTTCCTCAGTTCTGCGTTAATTTCCTTCTCCAGGGTTTATACTTCCATCAGAAAGGTGCTTTACATTCTAAGTTAATTCCTAGGTATTTTATTTTCTTTGATAGCAAAATGAGTTGCTATCCTGATTCTTGCCTCATTCCTCTCATTTGTTGGCATATAGGAAGGCTGTTGACATTCAGGATTAATTTTATACCCTGCTACCTTGCCAAAGTTTTATATCAGCTCAAGCAGCTTCGGAGTAGAGTCTATAGGGTTCTTTAAATACAGAATCATGTCATCTGTAAGGAGAGAAAATTTCAGTTCCTCTTTCCCTTTTCCTCCTCACTCCAGTTAGAATGGCCAAGATCCAGAAATCTAATAACGTATGCTGGAGGGGATGTGGCCCGGAGGGATCACTACTACACTGCTGGTGGGATTGCAAACTCGTTCAACCACTATGGAAAGCACTATGACAGTATCCCAAAAAGACTAAACATAGAGCTCCCCTGTGATCCAGCAATTTCAATACTTGCCAATCGTCCAGATAGGACATACTAAATTCACTAGAACAATAACATTTATCACAGCACTATTTACTATAGCAAAGGTATGGAACCAACCCAGATGCCCGTCAGTTGATGAGTAGATCAAATATGGTATTTTTACACAATGGAATTCTGTGCTTCTGTCAGAAAGAATGACATAGACGAATTTGTAAGGAAATAGAAATAGAAACAGGCTTGAACTCAGGGCCTGAGCTACTTTTGCTCAAGGTTAGCACTCTACCATTTGAACCACAGCGGTGCTTCTGGCTTGCTGTTTTCACGTAGTATTGAGGAATCTAACCCAGGCCTTCATCCTTGATAGGTTAGCACTCTACCACTAAGCCACACAGTCAGCTTTTAGAGGTTTCTGACAAAGGTTTTCCTACATGCTATTATTTCTTCTGCGAGTGCTCTTAATGCTTGCTGAAGGTTGACTTTGTTTAGAAGACTTACCCTAATGCTCCCATATACAGAGATTCTATATATAGCTAAATGTTTTTCATTACTCAGAATTTCTCTATTGTGTATGTTCTGAAATGTACTGAAGACTGACTTCTGATTAAAAGTCATTGCACATTTGTTCTATTCATTAGTTTTCTTTTCTTCTATGGGAATCAGGTTTGTGATGAACACAGAAGTATGCCTTCCAGGTCAAACACTTTCCACATTTGTAATATTCATAAGGTTTTTCTCTCCTATGTGCATTTTATACTTAGTCATGCGTTCATGATGGATTTTTCATATTCTTATATTCATACGATTTTTATCCTGTGTCTGTGTGGTATCATGCAAACTCAACTATGAGTTCTTCAAAAAAAATTTCCCTTTCATTTTATTCATAGGATTCTATCCTGTGGGTGTTTAGTGATAAATCTTGACTTGTGCCTTCTGGGGAAAAGACTGAACATTTGCTACATTCATTAAGAGTTTTATCTTGTGTTGGTTCTGTGACACAAGCTGAGTTTTCTTCCACAGACTAAAAAGTCTTTCCTATTTATTACATTCCTAAGGCTTCTCATATGTGTGAACTCTCTTACGCTTCCTGAAGGGTGAATAGTGCACGAAAGACTTTCAACTTTGGTTATATTCCTAAGGTTTCTAATATGTGTGAATTCTGTTATGCCTCCTGTAATGTGACTTCCATCTGAAGGTCTTACCATATTTGATGCACTCGTACAGTTTCTCTCCTGTGTGTGTTCTCTGATGCAATTTGAGGGAAGACTTCCATATGAAAGACATTCCACATTGGTTACATTCATAAGGTTTTTCTCCTGTTTGAATTGTCTTATGCATGTTGAGGTTTGGCTTCTGTGTGAAGGACTTTCCACATATGTTACACTCATAAGGTGTTTCTCCTGAGTATATTCTCTGATGAACATGGAGTTTTATCTTAAATTTGAAAGACTTTCCGCATTCAGTACATGCATAAGTTTTCTCTCCTGCGTGTGTTCTATTATGCCCATCAAGATATGACTTCCACTTGAAGGTCTTTCCACATTTGTTGCACACATAAGGTTTCTCTCCTGTGTGTGTTCGTCGATGCAATTTGAGGGAAGATTTCTGTCTGAAAGACTTTACACATTGGTTACATTCATAAGGTTTCACTCCTGTGTGTATTCACTGATGAACACGAAGTTTTCCCTTCCCTTGGAAAGACTTTTCACATTCATTACACTTATAAGATTTCTCTCCTGTGTGTGTTATTTGATGAACTCGAAGGTGTATCTTCTGGGTGAAAGACTTTTCACATTTGTTACATTCATAAGGTTTCTCTTCTGTGTGTCTTCTCTGGTGCAAAGTGAGTTATGATTTCAGTCTAAAAGTCTTCCCACATTTATCCCATTCATAAGATTTCTCTTCTGAGTGAGATCTCTGATGTGTGCTGAGAGCTGAATTCTGGGCAGAAATTTTATTACGTTCCTCATATTCATAAGGTTTGTCTTCTCTTGGAGATCGAGGTTGGAGCGTCAGGTCTGACTTCTCAGAAATTAATTTTCACACTTGATGTACGCATCACATATTTCAGGATATTTGCTCTGAGGTATTGTAAGGTGTATTTCATTACTGAAAGATTTCTCACATTCACTACATGTATGAGGAGTCTCTCCTGTGTACATTTTCGGATGTGTAGTGATGGTCGGTGTTAAGTACAATATTTTTCATCACACAGTACATTTAGCAGTTTTCCTCCCTCCCTGAAGAATTTTTTGGGCAGGCAGAACAGAATTATGATACTGCAGATCGTTTGGACTGTCACAATCATGAATAAAATGCTCTGAATATCCGATGAATTTTTTAAGAACAGGAGACATATGAGATCTATATGCAGCATGCATCTCATCAGGCTTAGGAGACAGAAGCATGTTCTGACACTTAATGAACTCCTCAGTCCTCACCCCTAAGTTGTTACCGTTATTACTAATCAGCTCTGGATTATGTGTAGAGCTCAAATTTAAAGTTGTTGCTAATCTCACGTTTTCCCCACTTCGATACAACTTGCAACTGCTACTTCACAAAGACATTCATGTGGACTTTCCTGGCATGTCTTGAACACATTTTCCATTACCTGGACATCTAAAATGAGTCATAGAAAAAAAGACACAAACATACATGAGATACAAATATTCCTTACTGTAAAGGTAATGACTTTACTTTCCCATCCTAAGTGTTAGATATTTTAAAATATAAAAGTGGAAATTGATTTGTGAGAAATATATGCTTTTCTCCCTAACATATTAAGAAAATGATATTTTACAATGACCAATAATGTTTTTCTAAGTTTTAGTTCTCTTTTTATATCACAGGAAATATTTATTGAAATTACCCATCTATGTATTGCTACAGTTTTAAGCTGAATACTACCTATAATATACCTGCAGCTGTTTTTTTTCAAATACTGTTTTGTTTATACATTGAGGAATAGCTGCCTTTCTTTTATTTTTGAGAAATAATCTAAATATTGTGCTGTTTTGCATCTTTTTAAAACTTTCTTTTCTTTTCTTTTCTTTTCTTTTTTTTGTAGTTCATAGGCCTCGGCCCTGTCCCTGAACACTTCAGCAGAAGACTATAACCCCTATCCTTGAGCTACAGCCCCACTTCCTGTTTTCTAGAGTTAACTACAGATAAGAGTCTCAGGTCCTGAGTAGCAGATAGGATTAGCTTACCCAGTTTCAATGCTGTTTGTTTATTAACCATTAAGTGAGGAACACGAATTTTTTCTAGATTCAGCGGCCACAAGTTTGGTTTATATGTCTGTTTGCCTTTGATCCAAGCAAGAACGATTCTTGAGAGTAAGGACTTACACCTATATCCCTTCAGTTACAACTTCTCACTAAAGTCTCAATTTAGGTATTTGTGGGAATTTTGAAATTTGTTTCTTTCCATTTGAAGTCTTATAAAAATTCCTGTTCTAACACTCCTGTCCCTCAGAACCATGGAAGACCAGAAAATCTCCAGCTCATTGTCTAGTTAATTTTCTTATGTTGATTGAAACTTTGTTGTTGTTTTTTTCCTTCCATTCCTGGGTTTGAACTTAGGACCTAACTACTGTCCTTGGGTATTCTCAAGACTAGAACCCTACCAATGAAGTCATTACTTGTGGCTTTTTCTATGTATGTGGTAATAAGGAATCAAACCTGTGTCTTTGTGGATGCTAGGCAAGCACTCTATCACTAGGCTCAATTTCTGGTGGAAAGGTCTGGTTCTGAATACCAGTCTCTTCCTACCAGCAAAAAGATATTATCCTTATCAGAGAATAATGCCCTGACTTATTCCTTGTTTGCTCAATCATTTATAGTCTTAGTTTTAAAGAAATGAAATATCATTCTTTCTTTCTTACTTTCTTTCTTTCTTTCTTCCTTTCCTTCCTTCCCTCTTTCTTCCCTCTTTCTTCTTTCTTTCTTTCTTTCTTTCTTTCTATCTTTCTTTCGTTCTTTCTTTCTTTCTTGTTTTGTAGTCATGGGACTTGAATTCTAGACCTGGCTCTTCTTCCTGAGCTCTTCAGCTCAAGGCTACTGCCCTATGTCTTTAGCCTCAACCCCACTTCTCATTTTCTATTGGTTCATTGGAGAGAAGAGTCTAAGGTGTTTTTGTGATAGGTCAGTCTTTGAACCTTGATCCTCAGATCTCAGACTCCTAAGTAGCTACGATTACAGGCATGAGCCACGGGCTCATGGCTTTCTCATTTTATTTTGTTTCACAGTGATTTCTACAGAGAAATCTAACTTTAACTCTACTGCCACATAGAATTCATTATATCACCCTATGATTCTTGGTGCCGGGGGTTTGGGCTAGCATGCACAAAGACCTGGTTCAGTTCCTTGGTACTACATACAAAGGAAAAGCCAGAAGTGGTGCTATGACTCAAGAAGTAGAGAGCTAGCCTTGAGAAAACCCAAGGACCATGCTCAGGCCCTGAGACCAAGCATAGGATTGGGAAAAGAAAATGATTCTTGATTCATTCACAAAGAATTCCATAGGTTCCACACAGGATTTAGGGTAACTAAGAATATTATAGCTCAGTACATCACAACATGAACTTACCAATGGGGCTCAGGCTCCAACATCAATATGAAGATGCATTCACTCACCTGTGATATTCTTGTCAGAGGAATTTCCTATCCAGAGTTCTGCACAGTGCTCTAGCTTGTCAATTAATGCAGGTTTGGGAACACAGGGCCCTGTAAATTAGAAAGAGTAGAGAATTATTGCTTATGCTGTGTCATCATTGCTTTAAGTTCGCAGACATCCTACTCACAAGTTATCTATTAAATCTTTTTTCTCATTTCTCCCTGGCTCCATGGTTGACTTTTCCCCAGCTCTGGATTCATTTTGTATGGCATAAACTTAGCTGTCTTGCTCAAGGCTAGAAAAATACCAGTTTGAGTCCCAGCTCCACTTACATGCATAGGTCTTCATGCATGCTAGGCAAGCACTCAACCACAAAGTCAAACTCTTGACACTCCACTAACATTTTTGAGGGGTTACTTGGAGTTATAGAGTTTCATGGCAATTTTTATGCCATTGCTGGCTTCAAATTAGAATTCTTAGATTTCTTCCTCCTGAATATTTTAAGATTACAGGCATGAAACATTGCACCTAATGCCAGGTTTCCATTATAAACTCACTGTTTAGTGATTTGTAGATCCTATTTCCAATAATGATATATATTCTATTCTGGATTGTTTATCCACTTACAATTACTGTGTAAGTTTGGAATGTCGTCTCCATTAGAGGAAACATAATTTAGAACTGTTGTCAAAGTATCCTGAAGGTATCCTGAAGAATGAGTACAAAATTACCTTAGGTTTTCTTTAGAAAGTAATGATACTTCTCAGGGCCTGGAATCTTTCATTTAAATAGTATTGAAAGTTTGACAAACATTCACGTATCTGCAAAATAACAAGGCACTTGGCCTTGCAAGTGAATTTGACTTTTGCTCACCTAAGGACACCAGGTTGCTGTAGGTCTCCAGCATTACATCTCTGTACAGGGTCCTCTGAGCATTGTCCAGATGCTGCCACTCCTCCCAGCTGAAATCCACAGCTACATCATCAAATGACACCAGCTTCTGGAATGGCACATTTTCATCAAGTAATTAGCACTGAGTTATAAACACACCATGTCTGTAATTGTATTCTTTTGTTGTTGGAATTTTATTCCTTTACTTAATTGTTTAGACTTACATGAAATATTGACCTGAAAAGCTTAGGGATGGTGCCTAGGCCCAGAGTTCAAGTCCCAAGACCCACAAAAAAATAAAAAGGCAAGCCAGGTGTTGGTGGCTCACGCCTGTCATCCTAGCTACTCAGGAGACTGAGATCTGAGGACCATGGTTCAAAGCCAGCCTGGCACAAAATTCCATGAGACTCCTTTCCAATTACCCACCATAAAATGTTTAATGGCTTGTGGCATATCATGGTAGAGCAATTGTGGTATCGACAAAAATAAGTCGGGGGAGTAGATTTAGGTTATAAATGGAATTATTCCATTGAAAAGGAACTACATTATATGATGACATATGCTGGTACTGTGAGAATATTGCAAAATCTTAGGGTATCAAGTAATAATACTGTGAAGTACACCCAGAATGTTAATGTTCTATGTCTGGCATAATAATCACTTGAGGAAGAAACTTTTTTTCTTTTATTTGGCTGGGGGATTTGTAAATCTTGAACTCTGGGCCTGGGCACTGTTCCTGAGCTCTTCAACTCAAGGCTATCACCCTACCTATGAAGCCACAGTGCCATTTCCCGTATTCTAGTGGTTAACTGTAGATGAGAGTCTCATAGACTTTCTAATGCCCAGGCTGGCTTTGAACCAAATCTTTAGATATCAGCCTGATATCTGAGTAGCTAGGATTACAGGTAGAAGTCACTGCACCTGGCAAGAAATTTATTTCTTGCTGTTTTATACTACAAATTTACTGTATGTTTTACTTTTTCAAAAAGACTGAGGATGACCTTTGTTCTGTATATAATGGGAAGAGGGGTAGGGAGCTGTGAGCAGAAGAACTGAGGGGCAATACTCAGGGTAGGACAATAGCCTTAAACTAAAGAGCTCACGGCCCAAGGTCCAAGCCCCATGACATTCCCCAGTACCCCACAAAAAAGGGAAAAAATTGGAGATTGGAGATGATTTTCTAAAAAGAATATATAGAAATAGTAGTTCAAAATGTAGAAAGAAGTTCAATATTAACAGTCATGAGAAAAATTAAAATTACAATGAAATCATTACTTTAAATATGTTAATATAAATATAGTTTTAAACAAAAAGATCCACATACACACACACAAACACACACACACACACACACACGCATACAAAAAAACAACTTTCAAAGTCTAACTATTACTGGCAAGGTAGTGAGAAAAGTAGAACTTTGGAATAGTTCTGCAAGGAATATAAAACAATCAAAAATTGCGTGGAGAGTGCTAAAAAAGGACTAAATATAGAATTACATAGAAATATGGTCCAACACTTCTATTTGTAGATTTGTACCTAACGGAAGAGAAAGCAGAGACTAGAACAAATATGTGGAGAATCCATTCACAACTATTAATAATAATCAAAAGATAGAAGTATGCAAAACAATGCATTGAAAAGGAAGAACATTTTACTATATTTTACAGATGAATCTTGATTACAGTAAACTAAAAATACAGCAGTCATAAAGAAAGAGCTAGGGTATGTTTTCCCTTCCAGAGCTTCCAAGGATCAACAAACCCTTAGAGCCAAAAAGCACGATGGTTCCAGAGAATGGAGTAGAGAGGAACAGGAGCTGAATGTTTAATGATTATACATGGAAGATGAAAATTGCTCTAGATGGGTAGAATGACGAGAGAACTGTACCCTAAACAATGGTTATGTAGTCACACAGGATGGGACACACCTATACTCCCTGATCTTGGGAAACTCAAGAAGGATTTCTAGCCATCCTAGATGCATGGAAAGATCTATCATAAAAACTAATGTGGAGGGGCTGGGAGTTTGGCATAGTTGTAGAGTGCTTGTATGAAGACGAAGGTTCAATTCCGCAGTACCACATACACAAAAAAAACCAGAAGTAGTGCTCTGGCTCAAGTAGAAGACCACTAGGCTTGAGGAAAGCTGAAGGACAGTGCTCAGACCGAGTTCCAGCCAAAGGGCTTGTTTAAAAGAAAAACAAAAAGCTGAGCATGATGGGGTGGTGGCTCACTTCTATAATCCTAGCTTCCAGGAGGCTGAGATCTGAGGATCAGGGTTTAAAGCCATCCTGGCACATAAAGACGTGAGACTCTTATCTCCAATTTACCTTTAGAAAATGGGAAGTGGGGCTTGGCTCCAGGGTAAGGTGGAAAAATTTGGATTCTGTGAATTTTATCAGGCATATAAATGTCTTTTATGGCTGTTGAAATAACAAATTGTTTGGAAACATTTTAAAAGTTTTTACCTAGAAATGTACACTACAAATGGAATTAATAACAAACACAAAATATGCAAAAGATACAAATTATCACAATATGGGTATCCTGCTTCTGTATCTTTTCACTGACTCCTGTTCAAATGAGTCACATATTCTGAATCATTTCTCCCAGTCGATATATGCCACACATGTTAGCTTGTACTAAACTTCTTGGGAAATCAAAAGCAAATACTAAGCAAATGTGTGTTAGATTTTTGTCAACAGCAATATTTCAAATATAAATCCCTACTCATTGCATTATTTAAGATCAATGCCGGAATCTAACTTACACTGGCAGAATCTTCAATCTTTTGAGAATCTTCAAAAGGGTGTGTAAATATTTAGGATCGTTATGTCTTCCTGGAGGAAAGATCCCTTTAGTAGTATGTAGTAACCTTCTTTGTCTTTTCTTACTAATTTTAGTTTGAAGTCTATTGTATCTGATATGAGGATGGCAACTCTAGCCTGTTTATGGGAGCAGTTAGCTTGATAGAGTTTATTCCAACCTCTCACTTTCAAAAAATGATTGTTTTGGGGTAAGATGTGTCTCTTGAAGACAGCAGAACGATGGCTCTTGCTTTTTGATCCAACTAGACAGCCTATGCTTTTTAATTGGAGAGTTAAGTCCATTGATATTGAGAGTTAGGATAGAGAGATGTCTATTAGTTCCTACCATGTTTAAAAGCTTTTAGTAGGGCCTGTGTCTTGACAGTTCATGTGGTCCTTAGATGGTATGCTGTTTAGGTGCCATTTCTTTCCCTATATTGCATTTATTTTGGTTTTCTATGTATAGAGAATCGTTGAGAATTCTCTGTAGTGTTGGTTTTGTTTCGACATATTGTTGCAGCTTTTCCCTGGAATGGAATGTTTTTATTGTTCCCTCAGTTATGAATGAGAGCTTAGCTGGCTACAGTATTCTTGGTTGATAGATATTTGATTCAAGGGCATGACATATATGCTTCCAGTCACTTCGTGCTTGCATGGTCTCTGCTGAGAAATCTGGGGTTATTCTGATTGGTTTGCCTTTATAGGTTACTGATCCCTTTTCCCTGGCTGCCTTTAGGAGCTTTTCTTTCGTTTCTATTGATCCAGTTCGGATCACAATGTTGCGGTGGGATGTTCTTTTCTGATCAGGCCTGTTTGGGGTTCTAAAAGCTTCTCGTATCTGGATGGGCCTGCCCTTCTGGATATTAGGGAAATTCTCTGAGATGATTCCCTGAAGTATATTTCCAATACCATTGACCTCTTTCTCCACGCCCTCCTCAATACCAACTAACATTAAATTAGGCTTCCTAATTTTATCTTGGACCTCCTGAAGCGCTCTCTCATATTTCCTAGATTTGGATTGACTCATTTTCTGTTCTTTCTCTGTAATACCTAAATTATCTTCAGCCCCGGAAATTCTCTCCTCTGCATTGTCTAACATGCTATCAAAACTATCTACTTTATTTTTCATCTCCTTTGCTTCTAATTGCTCATTTTTGATGCCTTGCATCTCTTGTTTTAGATCATGTATGGATTTCTTTATCTCCTTGATTTCCTTTTTTGTGGTTAGCTCAGTAGCTTTATTTTCTTTGGACATTTGCTGGAGTTTGGTCAAGTTTTTATTTGTGGATTCTATGAATTCATCCATCTTTCTTTGAAAAACCTTTATTATGGCCTCCTTTATGGCTTCTTCTTTTTCACTTGTCACTTTGTTTTTGCTTTCCTGTTGTTCAGCTATGGCTTCCTCCATTATCTCTTTCTTAATATTTTCACATTTTCCATTAATGATGTTTATCAATTGCATTTGTGTAGCACTTGGAAGACTCTCCTCTAGGTTTGCCAGTGACTGTTCCATTGTCTGTTTACATTGGGTGGGGGATGTTGTTTCTTGATTTGACATTTTTCTTGAGTTTCTTGTTCTGCCCATTTGAAAATGGGAGCAAGATTACTACTAAATACGATTATAGTTTTTCAGAAATAACCAACCTAGACCTCTGTAGCTGGCAGACACTAGATGTTCACAAGTTTTGATTGGTATTATCACTCTTTCTTTTTGTGCACTTACAGACCAATCTAATACAACCACTGATAAGCGACTTATACCCAAACAATAAGTCTCTCAATCCAATCTCTATTGTCTTTAAGTCCCTCTGAGCCTATAGAATAATTAACCACCTACATATGCAATATTGCTCAACAGCCATCAAGTGTAGGTCCGTGCAGTATAAGGGTTGAAAGACCAGCAGAGTTCCAGAGATAGAAAAAAAGAATGAGAGAGGTCAGGGGAGGTATAAGAGGATTAACGTAGGAGTGTAAGAATATTGTAGTAATGAAGAAAAGATACAGCATAAGGATAACTGACCTAAGTTAGTAAGTAGGTGGCATATTTGAGTACAAAGTTTGGAAATATTAGAATAAAATATGTGTTGCTACACGACTAGCTCTTAGCCCAACCAGTGGTCTCACAGTGGACCATTGGATGGATCTGTTTTTCTTGTCTACTTGAGGGAAAGGGGTATTTCACAAGATGCAGAAGTGAAGATTTCAGAAGCAAATGCTGTGAGTGAATTAGCTCATAAAAAGCATTTTTATTTTCTTTTATCTTTCTGCCAGTCTTGGGGCTTGAATTCAGGGCCTGAGCACTGTCCTCCGGTTTTCTCAAGGCTAGCCCTGTGCCACTTGAGCCACAGTGCCACAACTAGATTTTCTATCTATGTGATACTGAGCAATCAACCCAGATCTTCATGGATGCTAGGCAAGCACTCTACCACTATGCCAAACTCTCAACCGTGGCATAGTAATTATAAAATCATCATCATCATATCAAAATATCCTTTCTCCTACAAAGAATGAACACTTATCTATGTGTGTAATGCTTTTTTTAAATTTCACTAATCCTTCTGTGTTTTTCCCTCTTGCATCTTTTACACATGACAGCAAAGCTAATCATAAGGAAAAAATTGATTAGGTACAGAAACCTAATAATATCCTAGTAGATTGATGTCAAAAATATGTGCAAGATGCCCTGTGTGTTTGACCTAGTGGTAGAGTCCTTGGCTACCACGCAAAAAGACTCAGGTTTGATTCCTCATTACCACATACATAGAAAACGCTGCATGTGGTGCTGTGGCTCGGTGGGACAGCTAAAGTCTATAGAAAGTCCAAGAACAATGTTCACACTCTGAGGTCAAGTCCCAAGACTAGGAAAAACAAAAAAAAATTCGACAAGGGGCATAATGCAGGCAGAGAAGGCACTGTGAAGCAAATGTTTTGTAAAGGATGAGGGCAATATTGACCCTTAAGTTTGGATCTTACCTAAGAAAAGCTCCTTGAGCCTGAGACCAGACTGGTAGCCGGGCCTAGTGGAAGACATTGGGAATGGACAAATAAGGTGTGCTGTTTACTACATCCACATGTATATTGTGAGATTGGAGGAGAGTTTCAGCCTCCACTATGTCTTTGGTGAGATCTTCTGTGAGCAAGGACCTTTGGTCATTGGGCCCTGAAAAGTGACCCTGCCTCCCTCACAATGGAACAGAATATGGAACCCTGGTAACCAAGCCACTGTAACTAACAACCAACTCAAGCCAGCTCACTTGGCCTGTGGCTCAGGAGGAAGAAAGATGTTGCTCTGCTGTTGCCAAAGGTCAGGAAACTCGACTCTCAGGCATGGAAGTTGTGGATGTCTTACTCGAAGATGTACATGCTAGATCATTGCCAAGCCACAAATCCAGTATAACAGGCCTTTCTCTAAGAAGAAGGCCAGGAAAATCCAGGGCAACCAGATGAGGTATATTTCTAAGAAGAATTGTATTTGACCCCATCATCCTCCCCACACACTACAACTTTCTTTTCTTTTTTCATTTTTTTATTGTAATTAGTAAAAGGGTTACATGATATTTGCCAGATAGAAGTTGCGTTAATTCACATTCATTGATACCCTTTCACATGTGTTGGTACCCATTTCCCTCCAACCCCTCACCTCCCACCCGTCTTGGTTTTCCCCCTTTCCCTATCAAATTTCAAATATCCAAATGCAAATAAATTCAATATATCAGATAACAAAGTGAGATACTATACCAATATGGGATAACCAAGGGACAGCAAAGGAGATGAGAGACAACATAGTATATTAACGACAACAATCATTCATTATGTGGCTTTTGTGTCAATATCCTGGAGGTCCTATCAATTAGCTTCACATTATATGGCCTTATATATGGCCTTTTGCTCTATTGCAAAACTCTGCCAGTAGAGCCCAAGGTTTCTACTGATTATGACGCATGAGGGAAACCACTGAGCCTAAGTTCCTTTGAGTCTGGCTTACTTCACTTAATATGATTTGTTCTAAGTCTTTCCATTTCCTAACAAATGGGGCGATGTCATTATTTCTGACAACAGCATAGAATTCCATTGTGTACAAATACCACAACTTGTTGATCCACTCATCAACTGAGGGACATCTGGGTTGGTTCCATATCTTTGCTATGGTGAATAGTGCTGCAATGAACATTGTTGTGCTAGTGGGTATAATATGCCCTTGTTTCTGGATTGTTGGGTAAATGCCAAGTAGTGAAATTGCTGGGTCATAGGGGAGTTATATATTTAGCCTTTTGAGGCACTGCCACACTACTTTCCACTGTGATTGAACGAGTTTGCACTCCCACCAACAGTGTAGTAGTGATCCCTCCTGGCCACATCCCCTCCAGCATCTGTTGTCATTCGTTTTCCTTATCCTGGCCATTCTAACTGGAGTGAGGTGGAATCTTAGAGTTGTTTTGATTTGTATTTCTTTTATGACCAGAGATGTGGAGCATTTCTTCATGTGTCTATAGGCCATTTTTATTTCTTCTTCAGAGAAGACTCTCTTTAAGTCTTTGGCCCATTTTTTAATGGGATGGGTGTTACTTTGGAGGTTAGTTTTGGAGTGATTCAATTTTTTGAGTTGTTGATATATTTTAGATATGAGGCCTTTGTCCGTTGTTTGGTTGGTGAAGATCTTCTCCCACTCTGTAGGCTTCCTGATTAGTTTACTAGCTATATCCTTTGCCATACAAAAGCTCTGCAGTTTAATGCAGTCCCACTTATCCAGCCTTTCTCTGATTTGTTGTGATTCTTGGTCCTTATTAAGAAAGTTTCGACCTGTGCCAAGGAGACCTAGTGTATCTCCTATTCCTTCCTGTAAACTTTTCAGTGTGTCAGCTTTTACCTCCAGGTCTTTGATCCATTTGGAGTTAATTCTAGTGCAAGGTGACAAAGAAGGATCCAACTTTATTTTTCTGCAGGTGCTTAACCAGTTCTGCCAGCACAACTTTTTGAAGAGGCTATCTTTCTTCCATTCTGTTTTTTTGGCTCCCTTGTCAAAGATTAGGTGGCCATAGTTCTGTGGTTTAATATCTGGATCCGCAGTTCTATTCCATTGGACTTCAGGCCTGTTCTTGTGCCAGTACCAAGCTGTTTTGAGAATTATAGCTCTGTAATAGATTCTAAAGTTTGGAATTGAAATTCCTCCAGCGCTGTTCTTTCTGCTAAGAAGTGTTTTTGCTATACGGGGTCTTTTATTATTCCATATGAAATTTTGAATTGCCTCTTCTATTTCTTTAAAGAATGACATTGGGATGTTGATGGGTATTGCATTGAATGTGTAGATAGCCTTTGGCAAGATTGTCATTTTCATAATATTGATTCTTCCAATCCAGGAGCATGGGAGGTTTTTCCATTTCCTTAGTTCTGCTTTAATTTCCTTTTTTAGGGTTTTAAAGTTTTCATCTAAACGGTCCTTTACATTCTTAGTTAAGCTAATTCCTAGGTACTTTATTTTCTTTGAGGCTATTTGGAAAGGAGTTTCTTCCTGATTATTGCCTCGTTCCTCTCACTGTTGGCGTAAAGGAAGGCAGTTGATTTGTGAGGGTTGATTTTATGGCCTGCTGCCCTTCCAAAGCTTTGAATCAGCTCAAGGAGCTTGGGAGTAGAGTCTATAAGATTCTTTAAATACAGAATCATGTCATCTGCAAAGAGGGATAGTTTTATTTCTTCTTTCCCTACTTGGATCCCCTTTATGCTTGCTTCTTGCCTTATTGCACTGCCTAGGAATTCTAGTACCATGTTAAAAAGGTGTGGAGAGATTGGGCATCCTGAATGCTACCCCTTAGCACTTTTATGCAAATCTTAGGCCTGTGGCATTTTAAGCACAATTCAACGCTCTGTTTTTTGCTGGTTAATTAGAGGTAAAAATCTTATGGAATTTATTGCATGCCTTATTTTGAACTGGAATCCTCCTGTCTCAACTTATCTTGAGTAGCTAGGATTACAGTTTACAACCTGTATGCTCATACACATCGCTTCTGATCCAAACACTCATTGTTCAATTTACCTAACAAGATGTGAGGAAAGATTTCCTCCCAAAGAGGAAATTATGTGTGAGTACGTTTGCTAGTATTTCATATAGGAGATGGACTTTGGTGTTTGGAACCTGTTGGGCAGAGTGTATCAGCTTGGCTGTGATAACAGAGATGATGTTTCAGACAGGAATATTTTCATCCCAGACAAACTTAGTCCAGATCCTTGGATTTCAGGCCCTGAATAGATAGAATTACAAGTGTGAGCTGCCACCACCACCTGGTTCATTTTGGAAACCTTAATTGCTTCTCATTTGTTCCTTTCCTTTTTTGGAAGATTGATCTAAACTGGCTGACTGTGCATCACAATGAAGTGATTGGCCTCAGGAATTGCAAATATTTGTTTCATCAGCACGGAATGAATGAAGTTGATCTAAACCCAATAGTATTTTCCTTCTGATAAATAGGGAACTTACCTATATCATTTTTCCTTGCCTTTCCTTTCCCAAAGCAAGCAACATGTTTCTTAAAAACTATACTTCATGAGAATATTATAATTAGAAGCTATCTTCTGCACACTTCAGAATAGTCCTTGCATTTATAAACTTATATTATAATATTAGGTAGAAGAATGGTGAATGTTAGTTTCATAACTATTTCATATGTTTTACTCTTTAAGGCTCATTAACTCAAGAAGGGATTAAATACATTTAGATAATAGTAGAACATAGCTGCTGCTGATTTGATGTGTGTGCAGATGATACACAGATTTATTAGGATTACTCAAAAGTTTTCTTCAAATTTTCAGTAGTAGACTGCTATGCTAACTGGAAGGTGATAGTAATGATGTTGAAATTCTATGAATCAGCTATGAAGCAGAATTTCAGGGGAGAGTATTTGCTAGGGACTTAATTTCTAAGACGCATATCAAGAATATTGAACTATAACACCAAATGATGGAGGACTCAGTGTCACATTTTGTTTGCTTTATGCAAGTCCTGGGATTTGAAACCAGGGCCTGGGAACTGTCCTTAAATGTTTTTTTTTGCTTCAGGCTAGTGTTCTACCACTTGATCCACAGCTCCACTTCCAGATTTTTGGTAATGAACTGTAAATCAGAATATCATGCAATTTGTTTGGGCTGGGTTCAAACCTGATTCTGTGTAGATAGGATTCCAAGTGTGAGCGCACAGAGCCTGGCTAGTATCATTCATCATTCAAGTCATGGGACTGCAATTCTGCACCTGGGTCTTGTCACTGAGCTTTTCAGCTCAAGACTACTGCCCTATCCCTTGAGCCATAGGGCCACTTCTGGGTTTCTGGTGGTTAATTGGAGATAAGAGTCACATGGACTTCAGTGCCCAGGCTGACTTTGAACTGCTATCCTTGGATCCCAGCCTCTTGAGTAGCTACATTTACAAGTGTGATCCAACATACCTGGCTAAATTATTTTTTAAGTTAATTTTTTTTTGTTAAGTCAATATATAGTTGGCATACGGTTACATAAGTAATGAACACATTTCTTAAGAAAATTGTTATCCCCTCCCGAATTTTTCCCTGTTTTCCTACCCTCAGGCCCCTCTCCACCCAGATTGTTCAGTTCATTTCCGTTTAGTGTATTCCGAATATCACTATTCAATTGGTACACATTTTTTCCTTTCTTTTTTTTTTTACCATTTTATTATACCCTTTCCCTTTCCCAAATCACATAAACCTATGTACAAGACACAGGGTACCCGAATTCAACACAGTGACTACAGAGAATAAAACTAAAGGGAAAAAGAAGAAAAGAGGTAAAAGCAAAGAAAATGAAAGAACATCATACAGTACCTTAGAAGCAACAACACTGAAAAAACAAAACATAAAACCTTGGGCTGAAAATGTAGCTTGCCTAGCATGTATGAAACCCTGGATTCCATTCCTCAGCACCACATAAACAAAAACTGGAAGTGCCACTGTGACTCAGCTGGTAGATTTCTAACGTTCAGCACAGAGTGTCTCCAACTGACAAAAATCTGTCACATTGAAGTCAGGCTTCAAAACTTTGCTAGGAACCAGTTACGTGATTTGGAAGAAAGTCCAATTTTCAAAAAATCATTAGCCAGGCGCTGGAGGGTCATAATTGTCATTCTACTAGCCAGGGAGATGGTGATTCAAAGCCTTTGCAAGCAAAAAAACGTAAACAAAAAAAACTGTAAGATACTTCTCTCCACTTATCCACCCAAAAACTAAGTGGAGTTGTGGCTAAAACTGGTACAGCATTAGCCTTGAGGAAAAAGAACTAAGAGACCTTGCCCAGGTCCAAATTTCAAGCTCCTCACCAAGAAAGAAAAAAAAAGGAGTCCAGATACCTTAGTTTCAAAGGTATATCTGGATATCTTAGTAGATTTTTCTGATCTTTCCTCATTCATCTCATGGAACCACATAATCTTGATCCTGATCTGACTAAGAGCCTGCATTGTGCTTAATAAATTCATTCCACATATTCCAGTAGAATCTGGACAGCTAACAGCCACTTACCAATGCTTTATTCTACGTTTAGGCCAGTATGTCTTCATACCATCTACACAGTCAGCTATATCATCTTTCCAGAAGTATCATTGAGTGTAGAACACTAAGAACTAAAATAATTGCATAAAGATGTAATAAAACTCCTTGATTCATTAAGAAAATTTCTGTACCACTTAGAGCAAGTACATTAGTGGTATTTACCTGTAGCCTCTTTTTCTAAAAAAATTTATTAACATTGAATTTTACATCGTATTTCAAATGTCATGTTTAACCAACAAGTATTCAAGAAGGGAATCGCTATACAATCACTGGCACATAAATTTTAGAATATACTAAAACTTAAGGTGAGTCTTTGTATGTCATAGATACAGATTAATCTATAATAAAACACATGTCTATAGAGTGTATAGTATATTTTAGATTTTTATGTCTATGTAGTTATGTTATATCTCCAAAATTATGTCCAGAACTTTGGGTATCAACTATTCAATTATCGCTCTTCTACTGTTTGATACTAATATCCATATGTTAAGGATACCATGTACCTTTTGTTCCTTGGTCTTGACTTATCTCACTCAACAGGATTCACTCTAATTTCATCCACTACCCCAAAAATGCCATTATTATGTTTTTCTGTGCAGATCTTCTTTTTATGTATTTATTTTTATTGTAATTTATAGAAGGGTTACATTATATTCACCAGATAGAAAGTGCATTACTACTCAAACTTTGATACCCCATGTAATGATATGGTCCCCATTTCCCTTCCCCTACCCCCACTCATGTTTGTTTCCCCCCTTCCCTATGCAATTTCAAATAACCAATTAGGCACATATGAAATATATCAGAAAACAAGGTGAAATATTGTAACAATATGATATAACCAAGGGATAGCAAAAGAGATAAGAGATCACATAGTTCATTAGGACAACAATCACTCATTATATGAGTTTTGTTTCTTTATCTTGGAGGTCCTTACATTTAGTGTCATACTATTTGTCACGATGTCTCTAGATTTTGTTCTACTGTAAATCTCTGGTAGCAGAGCCCAAGGTTTCTACTGAATTTGACAAATGAGGGAGACTCTTGGGCCTATGTTCCTTTGAGTTTGGCTTACTTCACTTGATATGATTTTTTTCCTTTTCATCCACTACCCCGAGAATGCCATTATTTTGTCTTGTCGGTTGGCTATGTATCATTCCATTGTGTGTGTGTGTGTGTGTGTGTGTGTGTGTGTGTGTGTGTGTGTGTGTGTGTATCACATTTTTGTAGTAGGGCATCTGGTTGTTTCCATCATCCAGCCTCATTTTCTACAGATATTTTTATAGTCTCTTTTTTATTTTCAGGGTAATGTATAGAGGGGTTACGATTACATTTACAGGTAGTGGACTGCATTACTTCTCACACATTTATTCCACTCCACATGTTTTTGTCCCCAGTTCCCTCTCCCCTCCCCTTCCCAATCATCTTGTTTCCCCCCTTCCCTTTCCTATTTGACATAAACAAATTAACATATATACAATATGCCAGGGAAAAAATCAGATACAGTAACAATCTGACATTAACCAAAGGGCAAAATAAGAGATGAGAAATAACATAGTAGATTAAGGACAAAAATCACACAAGATTAAGAGCAACGATGACACAAGATATAGCTCTTGTTCCCATATCCTAGAGATCCTTTCATTTAGTCTCATCCTATATGACCTTATATACCTAGGTTTTTGAGTTATTGTAATCCTCTGCTAGGAGAGTCCTAGATGTGAACTAATTATTACAAATGAGGGAAACCATTGAGCTTATGTTTCTTTGGGTCTGGCTTGCTTCACTTAATAGGAATTTTTCCAAGTCTTTCCATTTCCTTACAAATGGGGCGATGTCATTCCTTCTGATGGCAGCATAGCCTTCCATTGTGTATAAGTACCACATCTTCTTGATTCAGTCATCTACTGAGTGGCATCTGGGTTGGTTTCATATCTTTGCTATGGTAAATAGTGCTGCAATGAGCATCATTGTGCTAGTGGCTTTAGTATGCCCGTTTTTCTGGACAATTGGGTAGATGCCAAGTAGTGGATTTGCTGGATCATAGGTGAGCTGTATGTTGAGTCTTTTGAGGAACCACCACACTGCTTTCCCTAGTGGTTGAATGAGTTTACACTCACACCAACAGTGTAGGTGTGATCCCCCCTGGTCACTTCCCCACAAGTATCTCTTATTAGATTTTTTGATAATGGCTATTCTGACTGGAGTCAGGTGGAATCTCAAAGTTGTTTTGATTTTCATTTCCCTTATTGCTAGAGATATGGAGCATTTCTTCATGTGTCTAAAGCCCATTTTAATTTTTTCTTCAGAAAATACTCTTTTAAGTCTTTAGCCCACCTTTTAATAGGATGGTTGTTTCTTTGAAGATTTGTTTGGGAGAGATTCATTTTTTTCAGCTATAGATTTATTTTAGATAACTACATATATTTTTGTAGAAAAAAGAATGGAAGCCATCATGCTGGCTCACAACTTAATTTCAGCTACTTAGGAGGCTCAGGGCTTAGGGTCACAGGTCAAAGCCAACCAGGGCCCTACAGTGTGTGAGATCAAACTCTGTGAACATACAATGACTGTAAGAGGAATCTCACTGCCTGGGAATGTAGCCTAATGGTAGAGTGCTCACCTAGAATGCATGAAGACCTAGGTTCTATTCACCGGTACCGCATACTCAGAAAAAAGCTAGAAGTGGCGCTGTGTCTCAAGAGGCAGAGCACTCACCTTGGGCAAGCGAGTCCAATGAAAATGTCTAGGCCCTGAGTCCAAGCCCTAGGACTGGCAAAAAGAAAAAAAAGAGCAATCTTACTTAAGTAACAAGGAATGTACCCTGTATTTATTCAGACTGAAAAATTCATTAAGATATTAGAAAATATGTATAAAGTGCATAATTTCTTTTGTGTGTTGACATTGGGTCTTCAACTGAGTGCTTCAGCTCTATCCCTGACCTTTTCTGCTCAAGGCTAGCACTCTACCAATGCAGCCCCAAATCAACTATCTTCAATTGAGATAGAAGCGATGAATATTTCAGGGTGCTTCATGAAAAACATTTTTATAAATTGAAACTTTCAACACAGTCTCATTTTAGCATGAATGTTGAGATGGGAAGAGACAGAAAAAGTGAAATGTTTCCTGATCCCCATAGAGAAGAGACTCAGCAGAACCACTGTGGTCTGCAGGCTTCTTTGTGAGTTTTGTTTGCTTGTTTGATTTTTGTCAATTGTGGGGCTTGAACTCTGGGCCTGGGCACTGTCCCTGAGCTCTTCAGCTCAAGGCTAGTGCTTTAATCTGTGAGCCACAGTGCCACTTCTGGTTTTTCTGGCAGTTAACTGGGTACTTTCGCTGGCATTAAACTTTGATTCTCAGATCTTAGCCTCCTGAGTAGCTAAGATTATAGGTGTGAGGTACCATCACCAGGCTGCTGCTCTGTTACTGTGCAGGTTCTGGATCAAGAACTTCAAGTTCTTACTTCAATTTTTTCTTCTCTTGCCTGATACTCGGCCATTTGAACGAAGCCCGAGTTCCTGGTCTTTGTTGGTTAATGAGAGATATTATGATTTTCTAATATTCAGAGCAATGATTATAAAACCCAGCATTTTACTTACTTGAATAAATTAAGAGACAGGACCTAGTGAGATGGAAAACAAAATTTTTTTTCAAGTTGCTATCCTGTTCTAATGCAAAAGTCTGGCTATTTTGCTTATACACAAATATGTATTTTACCAGTTTCTACTCTATTTTTGCTTAGCTTAAAACCACCACTGCCATTTCATAGATTTTGTTGTTGTTGTTTGCGGTGCTTGAACTCTGTGCCTGGGCTGTTCCTCAGATCTTCAGTTCAATGCCAGTGCTCTACTACTTTTGATTTGGCCAGTCCTGGGCTTGAACTCAGGGACTGAGCACTGTCCTTATATTTTCTCAAGGCTAGGGCTCTACCACTTCAGCCTCAGCACCACTTCCAGCATTTTTCTATGTATGTGGTATTGAGGAATTGAACCCAGGTCTTCGTGCATGCTAGGCAAGCACTCTACCACTAGGCCAAACTCTCAGCCCAAAATTATTCATCATTACTATTAGCTATCTTCTTTTTTGTATTATTGATTCGTCATGGTGCTTGGACTTTGGGCCTGGACACTGTCCCTGAGCTCTTCAGCTGAAGGCTAGCGCTCTTCCTCTACAGCTCCATTTTTGGTTTCTGGTAGTTAATTGGTGATGTAAGTCTCACAAACATATGTGTCCAGGCTGGCTTTGGGCTTTGAACCAAGATCCTCTGATGTCTCTGTCTCTGTCTCTCTGTCTCTGTCTGTCTGTCTCTCTCTGTCTCTCTCTCTGTCTCTGTCTCTCTGTCTCTCTCTCTCTCTCTCTCTCTCTTTCTCTCTCTCTCTCTCTCTCTCTCTCTCTCTCTCTCTCTCTCTCTCTCTCTCTCTCTCTCTCTCTCTCTCTCTCTGTCTGTCTTTTGGTTGTAAGACTTTAATTGTGCACCTGGGCAGTGTCCCTGGGCTCTTCAGCTCAAGGCTACAACCTTAAACACCTTGAGCCACAGTGTCACTTCTGGTTTTCTGGTGCTTAAGTGAAAGTAACAGTTTCATGGACTTTAGTGTCTGGCCTGGCTTTGAGCTGGGATCCTCAGAACCCAACCTTCTGAGATCATTTCCAGGTTTTTTTTTCGGTGTAAGTGGTACAGAGCAATTGAACACAGGGCTTTGTGCATACTAGGCAAGAATACTACCACTAGTGTGCACTCCAGCCTTAGATAAGGACTTTCTTTTTCTTTTTCTTTTTTCCACTCATGGGGCTTGAACTCTGGGCCTGGATGTTTACCTTAGGTTTTCAGCTCAAGGCAAGAGCTCTACCACTTGAGGCACATTGTCATTTTGAATTTTCTGGATTATTTGGAAATAAGATTCTCACAGATTTTTATGCCTGGGCTGTCTTTGAACCTCGATCCTCCAGGGTAGCTAGGGTTACCAGGGTGAGCCACCAGTCACGGGCATTAAATTATTATTTTTTGCATGTCCTATGGCTTCAACTCATGGCCAGAGCACTGTCCTAGGGCTTGCTCAAGGATAGCACTTTACTTCAGCCAGCCAACTCCCGGTTCAAATAGGCCACTCTTGAAGCTAGAATTACAGAGATCTGCCATAATACTGGCATGTCGTTACCTAAGTATATAATTTTTCTTCTATTTTTGATGGCTTTTCCTTAGTGTATATATTTCCTACATATTTTATGGAAAACTTCCTTCCCACTGGGGCCATAAGTTAAGCCTCGTGGAAGAGTTCTTGCCGAGCATGAATGAAGGCCCAAGTTCAATTCCTCAGCACAACATAGATAAAAAAAGATAAAAGTGGTCCTGTGGCACATGTGATAGAACTTGCGCCTTAAGAATAAACAAAAACAAAAACAAGATCGTGCTCAGGTCCTGAGTCTAAGCACAGTACTGGCAAAAAAAATTCTGCACAAAGTAGACATTAAAACTTATTGTACTTTTCATAAATTTGTTGTCAAGGTGATATACAAAGAGATTGCTGTTACATATGTAATGAGTACATTTCTTGTAAACACTGTTACCCCCTCCCCCCTTTTCTCTTTCCCTTCCCCCCAAGTCATAAATTTCATTTACAACAAATATATATGTATTTTCATTCCTGAAAAAAATAGTTTAAAATGTGTTCAAATAAATGATGTAGGTTGATGTATTTATCAAAATGGATTACTTGAACTCTAAAATAAACATTCTAGGTAATTTTTCTCACAAAATTGTAGTAATGCTATAAAACTAATAAAAAAGGAATTTGAGTTATTAATTTCTTATGTTTTACCTTTAACATTATTACACTAAGCATACTGTTTATGGTATTAATACAGACAGCATGAAATATGATTATGTAAAAAAATTAAATGACTCAAAATAGTAAGGTTGGGGGCCAGTAGTTTGGCTTGGTGGCACACACCCTGGACTGGCAAAAAAGAAGTAGGGTTAGATAAAACAGATTTATTTCCAAATGTGTGGAAAATGGTATGATTTCTTGTTTGGCTAGTCCTGGGGCTTGAACTGAGGGACCAGGAACTGTCCTTGGCCATATTTGTTCAAGGGTGGCACTCTGACACCTGAGCCACAGTGCCCCATCTGCTTTTTCTGTGTATGCAGTGCCGAGGAATTGAATCAAGGTCTTCTTGTATACTAGGCGAGCACTCTACAACTAGGCCACATTCAAAGCCAAAGTAGATTTTTGATGCTATTGTGGAGTTTTAATTTTCTTAAATATTTGTACAAAGCACAATGGATATATAAACACACTTGAACTCACAGAACAGAGTCCCACATAATATTACAGTTACTCTGGCACTTTTCCCGATTGACAAAACACATTTCCAGGCATCTGCTCTGTCCTTAAGCTTTGGTAGCTGACTTGTCTTTCCATGGAGGCCTGGCCTGGATTCCTGGTGATTCCATGCATTCCATAGTACCCTGTATATCCAGTAAGGTTGTCTTCTATGGGACCAGACCTGTCTGGTTTTTGGCCCACCCAGGACCTAGGTGACTGAGGTCTCACATTATAAGTGGAAAATAAAACACAGTATAATAAGGACTGAAGAACTGCACACCATAATATTAACAATGAGAGTTTAATAGTTAGCAAAGTAAATACAATGAATACTTGACAAGAATCATGAGAGCATGATGAAGAGATGTCTTTCTAGGAAGGGGACAGGGAAGCTCTAAATCCAGACTGGCCTCCAAGTTGCCTTCAGACAGTAATTCTACTTCAGAGTCCTCAGAAGGGTCTCCTTCCTCATGAGAAACAGAATGTCCTTCCTGAGTTAAGAGGGGGATGGATTCTGGTTTGTCGAATGGAGATTGAGTCTCTTTTAGTGAGATGGATGGGTCTGGATATTCTGTGAGGATGGATTCATTTTCCTCCAATGAATCCAGTATTGAGAGTACACTTGCTGCTTCCCATGGGGACATTTTCCATGAGCCCAGCGTGTGCCCCTTCAGCTTGCACAATAAGTGGAGTGTTACTCTGACTCAGATGGACTGACTCTGGGTGGAGTGTGAAACGAAACGGAAGGAAATATGGCTGCTATTTTTCTACCTCTATAGTATCTGCAGGTTCAACTCTGTCACACATGGGGTTCAGAGCAAAAGGTATATCCACAGGACTCTAAACCTGTTTGGTAATTTCTACAGAAGTCCCATGCTTTCTGGAGTGCAGTGATGATTCTCTGTCTCCATCAGTCACCAGCTTCATTGGTGGGTTTTTCATCCGGAGTTCAGGATAAGCTCTTCCACGATGACCCAAACCTAAGAATGGAAATAGGTACAGAGTGGACAGAGTGGACTCTGCAAGTTGAAGTGTCACTCAACTTCCATGAGGATCTAATGGAGGAACCTGTAGAACAGAAGTTTGGACTGAACACTGAGGAGGTGTAGGGTCTTTCTAATGAGTGCTTATTCCCGAGTCCTTTCAGAGGACAGACATTACCTGGCTGACACCACCCATAAAGGGCATTTTGCCAAGCTCTGTAGAAGTAAGGGCCAACCAATATCTAGACCACATGGGCTTCCTACTCACAGGCTCTGAGGCACCCACACCAGGACTTCTACTTTTTCTTGGTCTTAATGGTCGCACATTCCTCCAGCTGGTCAAAAAGTATGTGTCTAGAAGAGCAGGTCCAAAGCCGGCATGTGGAGCCTCATATAGAGCTTGAGTTGTGTCAGGGTGTGGCAGTTCTTGAACTCGTAGAAATCACTGGGGTAGAAGTCCATTCACATCGTATAGATGGAACACATGATGCTGTGGGCACATTCGGTACAAGGAAAGTGAGAGCCTTCTCTCTCCATCCTGAGCCTTCTACCAAAGCCCCTTTCTTGCAGGACTCTAATGCTGTGGCTGTCCTGCAGAGATGTGCACTTATCTGCTGGGAGGGGGGGTAAGAGACACTCGAGAACAGGATGACTTTTACACCCCACTTCCAGAAGCTTCTGAGAGAGGCCTCTATGCATCTGTCCAATGTAAACGCACCTTAAATTAACTAAGTAAATGCTCTAAATAAATCAATAAGTGAATGCTCTAAATAAAGAACTAAATGCTCATTCCTCTAATCTTAGCCAACCAGCAGGTTGAGCTCTGAAGATCACAGTGGAAAGCCAGTCTAGTCAGTAAATTCTAAAGGGACTTGTCTTCAATTAGGCAGCAAAAAGCCAGAACTTGACCTATGACTCAAATGGTACAGTGCTAATTTTTGAACACCAAAGGGATGGCATTTAGACCTGGGTTCAGGTTCAAGTGGCAGCACTGGACCACACACAGAAATGTAAATGCTTTCAGGTTCTAACAGGCAAAGCTATCACAATCCCTCCCTGATGGCTCAAAAGTGATTCAGCCCCCAGCTTTTCCTCTGACTCCTGTATTTCACAGGCCTCCGCCATTAGTATTGACGCCTCATTTCTTACTGGGAAATGGGATTTCCTAGGATGTCACCTAGGTGAGGGCTGCAGTTGGGAGCCACTTACTCATGCCTGAAATCCACCTTCTCAGTAAGCACACTGTTGAGACTCCAGTAGCTTGTGAGGTAAACGAAATGGCATGGTGTCCCAGTCATAATAAAGTAGTTTGTGCACTTATATCATGCTTAGCTCCCCTGTGAACACCGCAGTGAACCAAACAGGCTCAGAGAGGAGCCAAGTATTCCAAGACTTGGCCAGGAGGGGTGAGCAAACCTGGGTTTGGAGGGGGAACACTCACTTTTTCAAGAGAATTTCCAGCAACTACTACATTGTCCTCCACTATTTGAAATTGTGCAGGAAGTTTCCCACATAAAAGAGATCACCTTTCTGGTAGGCAGGGATCAGCTTTGTCAGCAGCATCTCCAACAGGCCTTCCTCCAGGATCCATAGGTTACAAGGCTCATTCAGAGTCTGAGCTGACTTACCATCACACTATGTTGGGAAAACAGTGGATATTTCAAACGTAGGAATGGGACCACACTTCACACTGAGGAATTGGAATAGAGTAGATTGGAAATGACACACTGTAATCTCAGTATAGTCACTTGAAAGCACACAAGAAGGTTGTAGTGTGTGGGCAGGATGATGGGTTCAAATAGGTTTCCTCTCAATATACCTCATCTGAGTTGCCCTGGAGTTTCCTGGCTTTCTTCCTAGAGAAATGCCTGATATACTGGAATTTTGGCTTGGCACTGATCCAGCATCTACTTCTTCAAGTGAGACATCCATATCTCTCATGCCTGAGATCCGAGCCTCCTGACCTTTGGCAACAGCACAGCAACTTCTTTCTGGTTCCTGAGCCACAGGCCAAGGGAGCTAGCTTGAGCTGGTTGTCACATACAGTGGCTTAGTTACCAGGGTTCCATATTCTGTTCCATTGTGAGGGAGGTAGGGTCACCTTTCAAGGCCCAATGACCAAAGCTCCTTGCTCACAGAAGACCTCCCCAAAGACATACTGGAGGCTGAATCTCCCTTCCCACCTCACATATGGATGTAGTAAACAGCACACCTTTTTGTTCAAATCCAAAGTCATTAACTAGGCGTAAGTGCTAGCCTGGTCTCAGGCTCAAGGAGCCTTTCTTAGGTAAGATCCAAACTTAACTGTCACTATTCCCCTTACCCTTCACAAGACATTTTGCTTCACAGTGCCTTCTCAGCTTGCATTTTGCCTCTTGCACATTTTATTTTGCTAGTCCTGGGACTTGACCTCAGAGCCTGACCATTCTTCTTAGGCTTTCTTTAGGCTATAGCTGTCCCACCAAGCCACAGCACCACTTCCAGCGTTTTCTATGTATATGGTACTGAAGAATCAAACCGGAGTCTTTTTGTGTGGTAGCCAAGCACTCTACAAATAGATGAAACACCCAGGCCATCTTGCACATATTTTTCACTTCAATCTACTAGAACGTTGTTAGGCTTCTGTATCCTAATCTATTTTTCTTCCTGATGAATATCTGTGCTGTCATCTGTAAAAATGCAAGTGGGAAAATCACAGAACCATTGGTGACATAAAAGAAAGTCTTACAGACATAGATAAGTGTTCATTCTTTGTAGGAGAAAGGATATTTAGATATGATGATGATGACTATTTATAAATACTTTATCAGGGTTTAGAGTTTGGCCCAGTGGTAGAGTGCTTGCATAGCATCCATGAAGATCTAGGTTTGAGTCCTTAATATCACACAGATATAAAAATCCATATGGCAATGTGGCTCAAGTGGCAGAGGGCTAGACTTGGTAAAAGCCAAGAGCAGTGCTCAGGCCCTGAGTTCAAGCCCCAGGAATGGCAGAAATAACAATAGAAAAGAAAAGAAAAGAAATGTGCTTTTTACAAGTTATTCACTCACAGCATTTGCCTCTGAATTCTTTGCTTCTGCATCTTGTAACTTATACCTTTCCATCAGTGTGGACAAGAAAAACAGATTTTATTACTTGCTATCCTGTTGTCCAATCTTTGGATATTAATTCAAAATACAATATTGCCTGAGATATTGTGTGTGTGCATGTGTGTGTGTATCTGCCAATGTGTGCATGCACACATGTGTACAGGGTTTAGGGCTTACTCATAGGGCCTGTGTAATAACCCACAGCATCTTTTCCTCAAAGGTATTGGTATTTCACTTCTAGCTTATTATAGCTAATTGGAGTTGAGAGATTCACTCAATTTCTTGCCCTGTGCATTGGAACCAAGTGCTGGGTTCTCATATTGTTAATTGTAGCTATAGAGAAGGCTGACGTCTGGGGATCCTCGTTAGAATCCAGCCCCTGAAAGAAAGTCACTGATAGAAATCTTCATCTTCAGGTAAGCACGAATAAATAAGGCAAAAGTGGAACTGTGGCTCAGTTCCTCTTGTACCAGCCATGAGAAAATTAGTAATTGGCAGCACCTGGTCCCTGAGAGAAATCCTTAGCACTGGTTCAAAAAAAGAAAGAAAATAATGAAAAAAATTAAAACTTGCTGAGGAATCCATAAGGATAAACGTGCCTGTGAATAATCTTGTCATTTCAGATTCCCTCAAGAGCTTATGTCTCTATATTTTATCAAGTTTTTAAAAGATATTTACATATTTTCTACCTTTCCTAAACAGAGATAGCCATCCACAAAACACAAACACAAACTCTCACACAGTATACCACCCACCCATAAGTGTCTGGCTATGTATATATGTATAGTCATATGTATTGATTTGTATCTCTATGCTAATATATAAATGCATAAACATATGTATTTAGACAAACAGGAAACATACATAGATAGGTCTCAGGCATTTTCAGATTTTGTGCAAGTCTTCTGAGTGCAACTTACCATTGTATTGTTTGTCAAGATAGAGTCCCTCTAACTTTTGGCCAGCTTCTTGTCCTTTGATACTTTTTTCTGCCAGTCCTGGGTTTTGAACGCTAGGCCTGGATGCTGTCACTGAGCTTGAGCTTCTTGCATTCAGTAGTTTATTGCAGATCAGAGTCTCATGGAGTTTCTGTCCTGGGCTGGCTTTGAATTGTGATCCTCAGATCTCAAACCTCTGAGTAGCTACGATGACAGTCTTGAGCTACCAGTACCTGGTTCCTTTGCCCCTTTTACCCTTTTTTTTGGCCCCACCACAGCCATGGTATCTACCTTCCTATGTTCTCTCCACCTGCCCCCAGACAGGGGTCTGACAGATGCTTTCCACCCACTTATTCATGTCCTCCTCTGTATTGGCTGACAGCTAAGACATGCACTCACTTGTCTGGATGCCAAACACAAAGCCATGTGATTGTTTCTCAGTCTGGAACATCCTATCAGATTTATAGCACCACAGAGGGTCTGGTTGATGCTCCTCCAGGGCTTCTTAAATTGTTCTCATATTAATCCACAACACGTTTGTCATCACTTGTCCAGCTAATTCATGGACTAAACCAGCATTCCCTACAAACTTAGATCCCAATACCATGAGGACACTCAAGGGTGCATTAAGAGTGTGACCTGCAGGTGGATGTGAGCCTGTCTAACTTGGAGGGGATTACTCCACCACAGGAAATGGAATACAAATTTAGAATCTGATTTCATGAGGTGTCAATCTCTGGCAGATGATCTTATCAAATGTGGCACTTCCTACTTCCAGCTTAAAACATGGGTTGATGACCCAGCATAACAGAGAATGTATTCACCCAGGCCCAACACATAGGCTGGGACCCTGAACTTTCAGGTAGCATTTGGCTTTGAAGGTCATGAGATCTTAGTCTACAAATGATGAGCTCCCTCCTGTGAGGCATAGCAAATGGAGCCAAAGTGCAACCCAGTTAAGCACCAGATCAAGCTTCCCTTCTTCAGTTAGATATGGTTTGAAAACTGTGCATAGCTTCTGTTTGAAGCTAATCCAGAAAGGAAAGTCCATGAAACTCTCATTTCCAGTTAACTGCCAAGAAAAAGCCAAAGATAGAGATGAAGCTCAAGAGACGTAGAGAGCCATCTGAAAAGAATGGTTACACCCTGCAACATCCTCATTACCTGATCTTGTAAACATCTCTGCGTGCATCCCAGCATGCAGCCAGCATCTGGGGGTGACAGTGAAGCCTGCGCCCATTGGCAATCTGCACTGTCTCTGATATCTGTAATGTGAACCTCATTCTGTTGGGTTTGTGAAGCGGTGTCAACACTGTAGAAGGAACCAACTGTGCCCTAACTCCCACTGTCCCCTGGGGCCCCTAGCATTCCCCCATCTGCACCCCTCCTGTGGCTTCTGATCCTAGGGAGCCCTCCTGCCCTGTTCAACACTCACATGAAGTGCATATTTCTTCTCCTGGGGCAACTTATCCACAGAGAGTACATGACATGCCCACTCTCCAGGTACGGGGAGATCCTGCCAAATTAGCAAATCAGTGATAAGGACATAAAGTGATGAATAGAATTTTAGATCCTGATGGTAGACAGTCTGCAAAATCCAAGGGAGAATGGAATTGGAGGGGACCAGGGATCAGGATGTGGGCATGGAGCTTCCCTGCCAAGGGGGTGGGGGAAGTTACAGGCTGGAGGATGCACTGGATGATCCATGGGCCCTGTGCAGCTACTGGGTCACCCCCTTCTACATCTCAGCCTTTGGCTTTGAGCTCTGTGATCGTCAAGATGTGCACAGTCTGTACTCTGGCTGGCAG
This sequence comes from Megascapheus bottae, assembly GCF_031878675.1. Taxonomy (NCBI): domain Eukaryota; kingdom Metazoa; phylum Chordata; class Mammalia; order Rodentia; family Geomyidae; genus Megascapheus; species Megascapheus bottae. The sequence continues at coordinate 57,043 of NW_028327450.1, read as the reverse complement.
AAGAAAGGACCCTGGGAAGATAATTGTAGACCCTTTGTGAGTGTAGGAAGGGGTAGGCTGGACACCCAGTCCAAGAGGAGCTAAAACTGGAGTCGAGGGGTGTGCAAGGTGTGGGTGTGAGGGTTGTGGGCAGTCACAATCACGGCAGAGGTGGCTCTGTCTGTGGGGTGAGTGCCTCCCTGCAGGCACAGCACTGGAGATATCAGAGATCCACATGAAAAGGAAAAGCCGGAAATGGCAGTATAGTTCAAATTGTAGAGCATCAACCTTGAGCAACAGAGCTCAGGGACAGTACCCAGGACCTGAGTTCAAGCCTCATGACTGTGAAAGAAAAAGAACCAGGACTATGAGAGGGAACCTGGTACTCTCTGGGTCTAATCAGACACAAGAAGAGGCCGGGATAGGCTGTGGAAAAACACAGAGAATATCTTCCCCCAGCTCATCCGGACCTGCATGCAGGGACAGCCATGTAACTAGGGCTATGGTGAGATCATCTTCACCCCTGTGCTGCCATCTGAATTGTAGGCCTCTGTCCTGGCATGGGGTGTCCTGATGGCTGAGCAGGTGCCCTAATCCTAGATGGAGAGCAGCCACTGACTGTGGTAGCTAAGGAGAGATCTGTTCCATAGCTATCAGGCCACCCAGCATGGGAGCCAGAACCACCCCTCACCCAGGTAGAGGCCAATGGTTCTCCAGGTGCTACTAACATTGCCCCACCCCTAGCTCTGGGTACACGTGAAATTTCCCTCCACAAGGAGCAGGACAAATGAGGGATCAGGAAGCTGCCTATGGGCTTCAGATGATGGCCAGGCTGGCACTACAGATGGCCTCACTCTGTCACCACCTTCCCCTGCCTCCATCTTTCCTCCATCATGCCTCTCTACCTCCCACCCATTAACCTTGGAAACCAATAAACTGGGCTCTCATCATTCCTCTCATCTCTTCACCCACCTTGCCATGCGCCCATCCCTCTGTCACATCCACCCCACACACATCCCACCACCAGCCACCCTGTAGCTTATGAGGATCCCAGAGGAAGCTCTTGGTGAAGGGCTTGTGACCACAAAACAGTTACAATCACCCACTCCGGCCTGATCCACCACAGAATAAGAACAGCCAAGCAGGCACACACTGCAGCAGAGTTGCTGTGATTTCTTCATGGCCAGGATTTCTTCATGGCCATGGCCACCCTGATTTCTGCATGGCCAGGACTTGGCTCTCCTCAGCCTCTCAGCTCAGTAACCAGAACATTGTGTTTCACAGAGCCATGGTTTCCAGTCTCCATGGACACAATGACATCAAGGTGATGCCAACTTCCCCATCTCTATATACTTCTAACTATGGGATGGGAGCTGATGTTCTCTTCTGTGACTCCATCCGCTAAGAGGCTCATGCAGATTTATATCCTTTGCTCATCATGGTGACTCTTTGGTTAACAAGTCACTGCTGGGCTTCCAGTTCACCACATATAGAACCCATACTCCAACACTTTTCTTAGAAGGACTGATGAGTTTTAAATATTCTCTAGTTTTAAATTTCTAGTTCCTTCTTTCTTTCATTTATATATTTCCCTTCCTCACATACTTCCATTTTTTACCTTCCTTCTTTCATTCCTGGCCTTGAACTCAAGACCTGGAGCTTTTTCTTAGCTTTTCTTTGCTCAAGATAGCACTCTAGCTATTGAGCCACAGCTCTACTTCAATCTTTGTTCTTGCTCTAAACTGGGAGTAAGAGTCTCATGCACTTTTCCCATAGCTTGGTTGGTTTTAAACCATAATACAAAGATCAGGATCCTGAATAGGCCTCAGATTACAGGTATTATCTAATCAAAACAAATTCCTGATTTCTTTTTTAGACATAAGTAGTTCTTTCAGGTGAGCCACCAGCCACTCATGGAAGAGCATTGCAGGATCCTAGCATTCATCTTGTCTCCAGTCTTATTCCATCCATCTCACAATGGCCATCTAAAACACACTGCTGCATGCCTGAAGTTGCAAGGAACGTTCTCAACGCCATGAGAAGCCCCCTTAAGCTCTGCCTCAGATATGCCCAGCCCCCATCCCACTTCCACATGAGCATTTGCTTATTAGAAATTTCCTGAGTACATCATCATCTTTTCCTCACCATTCAAATTTCATCTTTGGAGTCATTTCTCCCAGACAAAGAGGAACATGATCCATGGTTTGATAGCAGCTCCAGCTTCATAGTCCCAGCCACCAACACCCCCCCCATTACCCTGCCAGACACCTGAATTCAAGAACAATGTTTTCACTACCCCTGACATTTATCAAATGTTTTAACTTATACAGTGCATTAAAATAATTTTACTAAATGGAATAAACACATGGCATCAAGCTTCAGTATCTTTGCACCTGAACTTTTAGTGAATAACAGACACACCAGCATTTCTGTAGCCAACAGAAATTTTAGCTTTGAGATTTCAGCATTCCTGGTATCCAAGTTTGGATGTGCTAACACTGCCCTTAATGGGGCACTTCAATCACACAATCCCACAACAAACAATGTCATTTGAAATTCACTGGTAGGTGGTGCTAGGAAAAAGACTGATGTGCCAACTCCATGCTGGCTTGACCTATGCCATCTTCAAACCTGGAGTAAGTGGGGCTCCTCTCTCCATGACACCTTTTGTGTACTACCCCAGGAGGACCTTTACCTTGAGACAAAATTATGAAGACTATCTCTACCAGCAAAGATTCCAGTGAGATGTGCCTACATGGATAAAGCTAAAATCTCACTAAAGTGAGGTTGTTGGCAGTGCTGGAGCCTGAACTCAGGGCCTGGGCACTAAGCATTTGTACTCAAGACTAGCTCTTTACCACTTGAGCCCAAACTCCATTCCCAGCTGTTTTTATTTTTGGTAGTAAGAATCTATCAGACTTTCCTGTTCTAGGTGACTTGGAACTTCCATACTCAGATCTCAGCCTCCTGACCAGCCTGGATTAAAAGTGTGCATCAGCCATGCCCCACAACTGAGGACTTCTGCCAACACATTTTTTCCCAAATATTGGAAGAGGAAGATGAGGGAGGGTTGGGCTCATCCTGCCTTGCATATGAAGGAGAGCATCAGCACCTGAACTTCATTCCCTGTTGTAGGCTGCTGGAGGAAAAGGAAGCAAATAGGCACAGGCTGGCAGCAGATGCCACAGAACAAGTTGTGACCAAGACTCCCAGAGCAGACCTCAGAATCGATGACAGAGTTGGATCTACCCAGTAACAGAGGCAGTGGTGACACCTGAAACTGCGCGTTGGAGCCTTTGCTGCTAGTAAACAGGGCCACCTATGTCACAATGAGAAAGGTGAGATTTTGGTGGAGAAGGTGAGATTAAACATTATGTATCATGCAAGAAGACAGACTATAAGGCGTCTTTTATTATTCCAAGTGAAATTTTGGATTTCCTCTTCTGTTTCTTGAAAGAATGACATTGGGATATTGATGAATATTGCACTGAATTTGTAGATAGTCCTTATCAAGATTGCCATTTTTACAATATTATTTTTTCCAAAGCAGGAGCATAGGTTTTTGCATTTCCTCAGTTCTGCGTTAATTTCCTTCTCCAGGGTTTATAGTTCCATCAAAAAGGTGCATTACATTCTAAGTTAATTCCTAGGTATTTTATTTTCTTTGATAGCAAAATGAGTTGCTATCCTGATTCTGCCTCATTCCTCTCATTTGTTGGCATATAGGAAGGCAGTTGACATTCAGGATTAATTTTATACCCTGCTACCTTGCCAAAGTTTTATATCAGCTCAAGCAGCTTCGGAGTAGAGTCTATAGGGTTCTTTAAATACAGAATCATGTCATCTGTAAGGAGAGAAAGTTTCAGTTCCTCTTTCCCTTTTCCTCCTCACTACAGTTAGAATGGCCAAGATCCAGAAATCTAATAACGTATGCTGGAGGGGATGTGGCCAGGAGGGATCACTACTACACTGCTGGTGGGATTGCAAACTCGTTCAACCACTATGGAAAGCACTATGGCAGTATCCCAAAAACACTAAACATAGAGCTCCCCTGTGATCCAGCAATTTCACTACTTGCAAATCGTCCAGATAGGACATACTAAATTCACTAGAACAATAACATTTATCACAGCAGTATTTACTATAGCAAAGGTATGGAACCAACCCAGATGCCCGTCAGTTGATGAGTAGATCAAATATGGTATTTTTACACAATGGAATTCTGTGCTTCTGTCAGAAAGAATGACATAGACGAATTTGTAAGGAAATAGAAAGACTGTAAAGTTTAGAAATTAGTTTCTGTCTCCTTGTCTCTCTCCTTCTCTATCTCTGTAAAATTTAGAAGTTCCTGTTTCTCTCTGTTTCTCTCTCTTTCTTTCTCTCTCTTTCTTTCTCTCTCTCTCTCCTCTCTCTCTCTCTCTCTCTCTCTCTCTCTCTCTCTCTCTCTCTCTCTCTCTGTCTCTCTCTCTCTCTCTCTGTCTCTCTCTCTCTCTCTCTCTCTCTCTCTCTCTCTCTCTCTCTCTCTCTCTCTCTCTCTCTCTCTCCAATCCTTAGGCTTGAACTCAGGGCCTGAGCTACTTTTGCTCAAGGTTAGCACTCTACCATTTGAACCACAGTGCTGCTTCTGGCTTGCTGTTTTCACGTAGTATTGAGGAATCTAACCCAGGCCTTCATCCTTGATAGGTTAGCACTCTACCACTAAGTCACACAGTCAGCTTTCGGAGGTTTCTGAGAAAGGTTTTCCTACATGCTATTATTTCTTCTGCGAGTGCTCTTAATGCTTGCTGAAGGTTGACTTTGTTTAGAAGACTTACCCTAATGTTCCCATATACAGAGATTCTATATATAGCTAAATGTTTTTCATTACTCAGAATTTCTCTATTGTGTATGTTCTGAAATGTACTGAAGACTGACTTCTGATTAAAAGTCATTGCACATTTGTTCTATTCATTAGTTTTCTTTTCTTCTATGGGAATCAGGTTTGTGATGAACACAGAAGTATGCCTTCCAGGTCAAACACTTTCCACATTTGTAATATTCATAAGGTTTTTCTCTCCTATGTGCATTTTATACTTAGTCATGCGTTCATGATGGATTTTTCATATTCTTATATTCATACGATTTTTATCCTGTGTCTGTGTGGTATCATGCAAACTCAACTATGAGTTCTTCAAAAAAAATTTCCCTTTCATTTTATTCATAGGATTCTATCCTGTGGGTGTTTAGTGATAAATCTTGACTTGTGCCTTCTGGGGAAAAGACTGAACATTTGCTACATTCATTAAGGGTTTTATCTTGTGTTGGTTCTGTGACACAAGCTGAGTTTTCTTCCACAGACTAAAAAGTCTTTCCTATTTATTACATTCCTAAGGCTTCTCATATGTGTGAACTCTCTTACGCTTCCTGAAGGGTGAATAGTGCACGAAAGACTTTCAACTTTGGTTATATTCCTAAGGTTTCTAATATGTGTGAATTCTGTTATGCCTCCTGTAATGTGACTTCCATCTGAAGGTCTTACCATATTTGATGCACTCGTACAGTTTCTCTCCTGTGTGTATTCTCTGATGCAATTTGAGGGAAGACTTTCATTTGAAAGACATTCCACATTGGTTACATTCATAAGGTTTTTCTCCTGTTTGAATTGTCTTATGCATGTTGAGGTTTGGCTTCTGTGTGAAGGACTTTCCACGTATGTTACACTCATAAGGTGTTTCTCCTGAGTATATTCTCTGATGAACATTGAGTTTTATCTTAAATTTGAAAGACTTTCCGCATTCAGTACATGCATAAGTTTTCTCTCCTGCGTGTGTTCTATTATGCCCATCAAGATATGACTTCCACTTGAAGGTCTTTCCACATTTGTTGCACACATAAGGTTTCTCTCCTGTGTGTGTTCTTTGATGCAATTTGAGGGAAGATTTCTGTCTGAAAGACTTTACACATTGGTTACATTCATAAGGTTTCACTCCTGTGTGTATTCACTGATGAACACAAAGTTTTCCCTTCCCTTGAAAGACTTTTCACATTCATTACACTTATAAGATTTCTCTCCTGTGTGTGTTATTTGATGAACTCGAAGGTGTATCTTCTGGGTGAAAGACTTTTCATATTTGTTACATTCATAAGGTTTCTCTTCTGTGTGTCTTCTCTGGTGCAAAGTGAGGTATGATTTCAGTCTAAAAGTCTTCCCACATTTATCCCATTCATAAGATTTCTCTTCTGTGTGAGATCTCTGATGTGTGCTGAGAGCTGAATTCTGGGCAGAAATTTTATTACGTTCCTCATATTCATAAGTTTTGTCTTCTCTTGGAGATCGAGGTTGGAGCGTGAGGTCTGACTTCTCAGAAATTAATTTTCACACTTGATGTACGCATCACATATCTCAGGATATTTGCTCTGAGGTATTGTAAGGCGTATTTCATTACTGAAAGATTTCTCACATTCACTACATGTATGAGGAGTCTCTCCTGTGTACATTTGCGGATGTGTAGTGATGGTCGGTGTTAAGTACAATATTTTTCATCACACAGTACATTTAGCAGTTTTCCTCCCTCCCTGAAGAATTTTTGGCAGGGAGAACAGAATTATGATACTGCAGATCTTTTGGACTGTCACAATCATGAATAAAATGCTCTGAATATCCGATGGATTTTTTAAGAACAGGAGACATACGAGATCTATATGCAGCATGCATCTCATCAGGCTTAGGAGACAGAAGCATGTTCTGACATTTAATGAACTCCTCAGTCCTCACCCCTAAGTTGTTACCGTTATTACTAATCAGCTCTGGATTATGTGTAGAGCTCAAATTTAAAGTTGTTGCTAATCTCACGTTTTCCCCACTTCGATACAACTTGCAACTGCTACTTCACAAAGACATTCATGTGGACTTTCCTGGCATGTCTTGAACACATTTTCCATTACCTGGACATCTAAAATGAGTCATAGAAAAAAAGACACAAACATACATGAGATACAAATATTCCTTACTGTAAAGGTAATGACTTTACTTTCCCATCCTAAGTGTTAGATATTTTAAAATATAAAAGTGGAAATTGATTTGTGAGAAATATATGCTTTTCTCCCTAACATATTAAGAAAATGATATTTTACAATGACCAATAATCTTTATCTGTGTTTTATTCTCTTTTTATATCACAGGAAATATTTATTGAAATTACCCAACTATGTATTTCTACAGTTTTAAGCTGAATACTACCTATAATATACCTGCAGCTGTTTTTTTTCAAATATTGTTTTGTTTATACATTGAGGAATAGCTGCCTTTCTTTTATTTTTGAGAAATAATCTAAATATTGTGCTGTTTTGCATCTTTTTAAAACTTTCTTTTCTTTTCTTTTCTTTTCTTTTTTTTGTAGTTCATAGGCCTCGGCCCTGTCCCTGAACACTTCAGCAGAAGACTATAACCCCTATCCTTGAGCTACAGCCCCACTTCCTGTTTTCTAGAGTTAACTACAGATAAGAGTCTCAGGTCCTGAGTAGCAGATAGGATTAGCTTACCCAGTTTCAATGCTGTTTGTTTATTAACCATTAAGTGAGGAACACGAATTTTTTCTAGATTCAGCGGCCACAAGTTTGGTTTATATGTCTGTTTGCCTTTGATCCAAGCAAGAACGATTCTTGAGAGTAAGGACTTACACCTATATCCCTTCAGTTACAACTTCTCACTAAAGTCTCAATTTAGGTATTTGTGGGAATTTTGAAATTTGTTTCTTTCCATTTGAAGTCTTATAAAAATTCCTGTTCTAACACTCCTGTCCCTCAGAACCATGGAAGACCAGAAAATCTCCAGCTCATTGTCTAGTTAATTTTCTTATGTTGATTGAAACTTTGTTGTTGTTTTTTTCCTTCCATTCCTGGGTTTGAACTTAGGACCTAACTACTGTCCTTGGGTATTCTCAAGACTAGAACCCTACCAATGAAGTCATTACTTGTGGCTTTTTCTATGTATGTGGTAATAAGGAATCAAACCTGTGTCTTTGTGGATGCTAGGCAAGCACTCTATCACTAGGCTCAATTTCTGGTGGAAAGGTCTGGTTCTGAATACCAGTCTCTTCCTACCAGCAAAAAGATATTATCCTTATCAGAGAATAATGCCCTGACTTATTCCTTGTTTGCTCAATCATTTATAGTCTTAGTTTTAAAGAAATGAAATATCATTCTTTCTTTCTTACTTTCTTTCTTTCTTTCTTCCTTTCCTTCCTTCCCTCTTTCTTCCCTCTTTCTTCTTTCTTTCTTTCTTTCTTTCTTTCTTTCTTTCTTTCTTTCGTTCTTTCTTTCTTTCTTGTTTTGTAGTCATGGGACTTGAATTCTAGACCTGGCTGTTCTTCCTCAGCTCTTCAGCTCAAGGCTACTGCCCTATGTCTTTAGCCTCAACCCCACTTCTCATTTTCTATTGGTTCATTGGAGAGAAGAGTCTAAGGTGTTTTTGTGATAGGTCAGTCTTTGAACCTTGATCCTCAGATCTCAGCCTCCTAAGTAGGTAGGATTACAGGCATGAGCCACGGGCTCATGGCTTTCTCATTTTATTTTGTTTCACAGTGATTTCTACAGAGAAATCTAACTTTAACTCTACTGCCACATAGAATTCATTATATCACCCTATGATTCTTGGTGCCAGGGGTTTGAGCTAGCATGCACAAAGACCTGGTTCAGTTCCTTGGTACTACATACAAAGGAAAAGCCAGAAGTGGTGCTATGACTCAAGAAGTAGAGAGCTAGCCTTGAGAAAACCCAAGGACCATGCTCAGGCCCTGAGACCAAGCATAGGATTGGGAAAAGAAAATTATTCTTGATTCATCCACAAAGAATTCCATAGGTTCCACACAGGATTTAGGTAACTAAGAATATTATTGCTCAGTACATCACAACATGAACTTACCAATGGGGCTCAGGATCCAACATCAATATGAAGATGCATTCACTCACCTGTGATATTCTTGTCAGAGGAATTTCCTATCCAGAGTTCTGCACAGTGCTCTACCTTGTCAATCAATACAGGTTTGGGAACACAGGGCCCTGTAAATTAGAAACAGTAGAAAATTATTTCTTATGCTGTGTCATCATTGCTTTAAGTTCACAGACATCCTACTCACAAGTTATCTATTAAATCTTTTTTCTCATTTCTCACTGGCTCCATGCTTGTCTTTTCCCCAGCTCTGGATTCATTTTGTATGGCATAAACTTAGCTGTCTTGCTCAAGGCTAGAAAACTACCAGTTTGAGTCCCAGCTCCACTTACATGCATAGGTCTTCATGCATGCTAGGCAAGCACTCAACCACAAAGTCAAACTCTTGACACTCCACTAACATTTTTGAGGGGTTACTTGGAGTTATAGAGTTTCATGGCAATTTTTATGCCATTGCTGGCTTCAAATTAGAATTCTTAGATTTCTTCCTCCTGAATATTTTAAGATTACAGGCATGAAACATTGCACCTAGTGCCAGGTTTCCATTATAAACTCACTGTTTAGTGATTTGTAGATCCTATTTCCAATAATGATATATATTCTATTCTGGATTGTTTATCCACTTACAATTACTGTGTAAGTTTGGAATGTCGTCTCCATTAGAGGAAACATAATTTAGAACTGTTGTCAAAGTATCCTGAAGGTATCCTGAAGAATGAGTACAAAATTACCTTAGGTTTTCTTTAGAAAGTAATGATACTTCTCAGGGCCTGGAATCTTTCATTTAAATAGTATTGAAAGTTTGATAAACATTCACGTATCTGCAAAATAACAAGGCACTTGGCCTTGCAAGTGAATTTGACTTTTGCTCACCTCAGGACACCAGGTTGCTGTAGGTCTGCAGCATTACATCTCTGTACAGGATCCTCTGAGCATTGTCCAGATGCTGCCACTCCTCCCAACTGAAATCCACACCTACATCATCAAATGACACCAGCTTCTGGAATGGCACATTTTCATCAAGTAATTAACACCAAGTTATAAACACACCATGTCTGGAATTTTATTCTTTTTTTTGTTGGAATTTTATTCCTTTACTTAAAAGTTTAGACTTACATGAAATATTGACCTGAAAAGCTTAGGGATGGTGCCTAGGCCCTGAGTTCAAGTCCCAAGACCCACAAAAATATAAAAAGGCAAGCCAGGTGTTGGTGGCTCACTCCTGTCATCCTAGCTACTCAGGAGACTGAGATCTAAGGACCATGGTTCAAAGCCAGCCTGGCACAAAATTCCATGAGACTCCTTTCCAATTACCCACCATAAAATGTTTAATGGCTTGTGGCATATCATGGTAGAGCAATTGTGGTATCAACAAAAATAAGTCGGGGGAGTAGATTTAGGTTATAAATGGAATTATTCCATTGAAAAGGAACTACATTATATGATGACATATGCTGGTACTGTGAGAATATTGCAAAATCTTAGGGTATCAAGTAATAATACTGTGAAGTACACCCAGAATGTTAATGTTCTATGTCTGGCATAATAGTCACTTGGGGAAGAAACTTTTTTTCTTTTTTTTGGCTGGGGGATTTGAAAGGCTTTAACTCTGGGCCTGGGCACTGCTCCTGAGCTCTTCAACTCAAGGCTATCACCCTACCTATGAAGCCACAGTGCCATTTCCCATATTCTAGTGGTTAACTGTAGATGAGAGTCTCATAGACTTTCTAATGCCCAGGCTGGATTTGAACCAAATCTTTAGATATCAGCCTTATATCTGAGTAGCTAGGATTACAGGTAGAAGTCACTGCACCTGGCAAGAAATTTATTTCTTGCTGTTTTATACTACAAATTTACTGTATGTTTTACTTTTTCAAAAAGACTGAGGATGACCTTTGTTCTGTATATAATGGGAAGAGGGGTAGGGAGCTGTGAGCAGAAGAACTGAGGGTCAATACTAGGGTAGGACAATAGCCTTAAACTAAAGAGCTCACGGCCCAAGGTCCAAGCCCCATGACTTTCCCCACTACTCCACAAAAAGAAGGGAAAAAATTGGAGATTGGAGAGGATTTTCTAAAAAGAATATATAGAAATAGTAGTTCAAAATGTAGAAAGAAGTTCAATATTAACAGTCATGAGAAAAATTAAAATTACAATGAAATCATTACTTTAAATATGTTAATATAAATATAGTTTTAAACAAAAAGATCCACATACACAGACACAAACACACACACACACGCACGCATACAAAAAAACAACTTTCAAAGTCTAACTATTACTGGGAAGGTAGTGAGAAGAAGTAGAACTTTGGAATAGTTCTGCAAGGTATATAAAACAATCAAAAATTGCGTGGAGAGTGTTAAAAAAGTACTAAATATAGAATTACATAGAAATATGGTCCAACACTTCTATTTCTAGATTTGTACCTAACGGAAGAGAAAGCAGAGACTAGAACAAATATGTGGAGAATCCATTCACAACTATTAATAATAATCAAAAGATAGAAATATGCAAAACAATGCATTGAAAAGGAAGAACATTTTACTATATTTTACAGATGAATCTTGATTACAGTAAACTAAAAATACAGCAGTCATAAAGGAAGAGCTAGGGTATGTTTTCCCTTCCAGAGCTTCCAAGGATCAACAAACCCTTAGAGCCAAAAAGCACGATGGTTCCAGAGAATGGAGTAGAGAGGAACAGGAGCTGAATGTTTAATGATTATACATGGAAGATGAAAATTGCTCTAGATGGGTAGAATGAAGAGAGAACTGTACCCTAAACAATGGTTATGTAGCCACACAGGATGGGACACACCTATACTCCCTGATCTTGGGAAACTCAAGAAGGATTTCTAGCCATCCTAGATGCATGGAAAGATCTATCATAAAAACTAATGTGGAGGGGCTGGGAGTTAGGCGTAGTTGTAGAGTGCTTGTATGAAGACGAAGGTTCAATTCCGCAGTACCACATACACAGAAAAAACCAGAAGTAGTGCTGTGGCTCAAGTAGAAGATTACTAGGCTTGAGGAAAGCTGAAGGACAGGGCTCAGACCGAGTTCCAGCCAAAGGGCTTGTTTAAAAAAAACCAGAAAGCTGAGCATGATGGGGTGGTGGCTCACGTCTATAATCCTAGCTACTCAGGAGGCTGAGATCTGAGGATCAGGGTTTAAAGCCATCCTGGCACAAAAAGACGTGAGACTCTTATCACCAATTTCCTTTAGAAAATGGGAAGTCGGGCTTGGCTCCAGGGTAAGGTGGTAGCCTGGAGCTGAAGAGCTCAGGGATAGTGCCCAGGCTGAGTTCAAGATCTATGACCCACCAAAAAAAAAACAAAAAACAAAAAACAAAAAATAATATGGAAAAATTTGGATTCTGTGAATTTTATCTGGCATATAAATGTCTTTTTTTGCTGTTGAAATAACAAATTGTTTGGAAACAGTTTAAAAGTTTTTACCTACAAATGTACACTACAAATGGAATTAATAACAAACACAAAATATGCAAAAGATACAAATTATCACAATATGGGTATCCTGCTTCTGTATCTTTTCACTGACTCCTGTTCAAATGAGTCACATATTCTGAATCATTTCTCCCAGTCGATATATGCCACACATGTTAGCTTGTACTGAACTTCTTGGGAAATCAAAAGCAAATACTAAGCAAATGTGTGTTAGATTTTGTCAACAGTGATATTTCAAATATAAATCCCTACTCACTGCATTATTTAATATCAATACCGGAATCTAACTTACACTGGCAGAATCTTCAATCTTTTGAGAACCTTCAAAAGGGTGTGTAAATATTTAGGATCGTTATGTCTTCCTGGGAGAAAGATCCCTTTAGTAGTATGTAGTCACCTTCTTTGTCTTTTCTTACTAATTTTAGTTTGGAGTCTATTGTATCTGATATGAGGATGGCAACTCCAGCCTGTTTATGGGGGCAGTTAGCTTGATAGAGTTTATTCCAACCTCTCACTTTCAAAAGATGATTGTTTTTGGGTAAGATGTGTCTCTTGAAGACAGCAGAACGATGGCTCTTGCTTTTTGATCCAACTAGATAGCCTATGCCGTTTAATTGGAGAGTTAAGTCCATTGATATTGAGAGTTAGGATTGAGAGATATTTATTAGTTCCTACCATGTTTAAAAGCTTTTAGTAGGGCCTGTGTCTTGACAGTTCTTGTGGTCCTTAGATGGTATGCTGTTTAGGTGCCATTTCTTTCCCTATATTGCATTTATTTTGCTTTTCTATGTATAGAGCATCTTTGAGAATTCTCTGTAGTGTTGGTTTTGTTTCGACATATTGTTGCAGCTTTTCCCTGGTATGGAATGTTTTTATTGTTCCCTCAGTTATGAATGACAGCTTAGCTGGATACAGTATTCTTGGTTGGTAGTTATTTGATTTAAGGGCATGACATATATGCTTCCAGTCACTTCGTGCTCACATGGTCTCTGCTGAGAAATCTGGGGTTATTCTGATTGGTTTGCCTTTATAGGTTACTGATCCCTTTTCCCTGGCTGCCTTTAGGATCGTCCCTTTCGTTTCTATTAATCCAGTTCGGATCGCAATGTGGCGGTGGGATGTTCTTTTCTGGTCAGGTCTGTTTGGGGTTATAAAAGCTTCTCGTATCTGGATGGGCCTGCTCTTCTGGATATTTGGGAAATTCTCTCAGATGACTCCCTGAAGTATATTTCCAATACCATTCACCTCTTTCTCCACGCCCTCCTCAATACCAACTAGCCTTAAATTAGGATTCCTAATTGCATCTTGGACCTCCTGAAGCGCTCTCTTATATTTCCTAAATTTGGATTGACTCATTTTCTGTTCTTTCTCTATAATAACTAAATTATCTTCAGCCCCGGAAGTTTTCTCCTCTGCATTGTCTGACCTGCTATCAAAGCTATCTACTTTATTTTTCATCTCCCTTGCTTCTAATTGCTCATTTTTGATGCCTTGCATCTCTTGTTTTAGATCATGTATGGATTTCTTTATCTCCTTGATTTCCTTTTGAGTGTTTATCTCAGTAGCTCTATTTTCTTTGGACATTTGCTGGAGTTTGGTCACGTTTTTATTTGTGGATTCTATGAATTCATCCATCTTTCTTTGAAAAACCTTTATTATGGCCTCCCTTAAGGCTTCTTCTTCTTCACTTATCTCCTTGTTTATGCTTTCCTCTTGTTCAGCTATGGCTTCCTCCATTATCTCTTTCTTTATATTTTCACATTTTCCATTAATGATGTTTATCAATTGCATTTGTGTAGCACTTGGAAGACTCTCCTCTAGGTTTGCCAGTGACTGTTCCATTGTCTGTTTACCTTGGGTGGGGGATGTTGTTTCTTGATTTACATTTTTCTTGAGTTTGTTGTTCTGCCCATTTGAAAATGGGAACAAGATTACTACTAAATACGATTATAGTTTTTCAGATATAACCAACCTAGACCTCTGTAGCTCGCAGACATTAGAAGTTCACAAGTTTTGATTGGTATTATCACTCTTCCTTTTTGTGCACTTACAGACCAGTCTAATACAACCACTGATAAGCAATTTATACCCAACACAATAAGCCTCTCAATCCAATCTCTATTGTCTTTAAGTCCCTCTGAGCCTAGAGAATAATTAACCACCTACATATACAATATTGCTCAACAGCCCTCAAGAGTAGATCCGTGCAGTATAATGGTTGAAAGACGAGCAGAGGTCCAGAGATAGAAAAAAAGAATGAGAGAGGTCAGGGGAGGTACAAGAGGATTAACGTAGGAGTGTAAGAATATTGTAGTAATGAAGAAAAGGTATAGCATACGGATAACTGACCTAAGTTGGTAAGTGGGTAGCATATTTGAGTACAAAGTTTGGAAAGTATTAGCATAAAACTTATGTGTTGCTGCACGACTAGCTCTTAGCCCAACCAGTGGCCTCACAGTGGACCATGGGATGGATCTGTTTTTCTTGTCTATGTTGAGGGAAAGGGGTAATTCACAAGATGCAGAAGCGAGATTTCAGAAGCAAATGCTGTGAGTGAATTAGCTCGTAAAAAGCATTTTTATTTCTTTTGTCTTTCTGCCAGTCTTGGGGCTTGAATTCAGGGCCTGAGTACTGTCCTCGGGTTTTCTCAAGTCTAGCCCTCTGACACTTGAGCCACAGTGCCACATCTAGATTTTCTATCTATGTGATACTGAGCAATCAAACCCAGATCTTCATGGATGCTAGGCAAGCACTCTACCACTATGCCAAACTCTCAACCCTGACATAGCAATTATAAAGTCATCATCATCCTATCAAAATGTCCTTTCTGCTACAAAGAATGAACACTTATCTATGTGTGTAATGCTTTTTTTAAAATTTCACTAATTCTTCTGTGTTTTTCCCTCTTGCATTTTTTACACATGACAGCAAAGCTAATCATCAGGAAAAATTTGATTAGGATACAGAAACCTAATAATATCCTAGTAGATTGACGTCAAAAATATGTGCAAGATGCCCTGTGTGCTTGACCTAGTGGTAGAGTCCTTTGCTACCACGCAAAAAGCTTCACGTTTGATTCCTCATTTCCACATACATAGAAAACGCTGCAAGTGGTGCTTTGGCTCGGTGGGACAGCTAAAGCCTAAAGAAAGCCCAAGAACTATGTTCACATTCTGAGGTCAAGTCCCAACACTAGCAAAACCAAAAAATTCGACAAGGGGCAAAATGCAGGCAGAGAAGGCACTGTGAAGCAAATGTTTTGTAAAGGATTAGGGCAATATTGACCCTTAAGTTTGGATCTTACCTAAGAAAGGCTCCTTGAGTCTGAGAACAGACTGGTAGTTGAGCCTAGTGGAAGACATTGGGATTGGACAAATAAGGTGTGCTGTTTACTACATCCACATGTATATTGTGAGATTGGAGGAGAGATACAGCCTCCAGTATGTCTTTGGTGAGGTCTTCTGTGGGCAAGAAGCTTTGGTCATTGGGCCCTGAAAGGTGACCCTGCCTCCCTCACAATGGAACAGAATATGGAACCCTGGTAACCAAGCCACTGTAACTAACAACCAACTCAAGCCAGCTCACTTGGCCTGTGGCTCAGGAGGAAGAAAAATGTTGCTGTGCTGTTGCCAAAGATCAGGAAACTGGAGCCTCAGGCATGGAAGTTGTCGATGTCTTACTCGAAGATGTACATGCTAGATCATTTCCAAGCCACAAATCCAGTATAACAGGCCTTTCTCTCAGAAGAAGGCCAGGAAAATCCAGGGCAACCAGATGAGGTATATTTCTAGGAAGAAATGTATTTGACCCCATCATCCACCCCACACACTACAATTTTCTTTTTTATAATTTTTTATTGTAATCAGTAAAAGGGTTACATGATATTTGCCAGATAGAAGGTGCATTAATTCACATACATTGATACCCTTTCACATGTCTTGGTACCCATTTCCCTCCAACACCACATCTCCCATCCGTCTTGGTTTTCCCCCCTTCCCTATCAAATTTCAAATATCCAAATAAAAATAAATTCAATATATCAGATAACAAAGAGAGAGAACAAAGTGAGATACTATACCAATATGGGATAACCAAGGGACAGCAAAGGAGATGAGAGACAACATAGTACATTAAGGACAACAATCATTCATTATGTGGTTTTGTTTCAATATCCTGGAGGTCCTTTCAATTAGCTTCACATTATATGGCCTTATATATGCCTTTTGCTCTATTGCAAATCTCTGCTAGTAGAGCCCAAGGTTTCTACTGATTATGACGAATGGTGGAAACCACTGAGCCTAAGTTCCTTTGAGTCTGACTTACTTCATTTAATATGATTTGTTCTAAGTCTTTCCATTTCCTAACCAGGGGCGCTGTCATACTTGCTGACAGCAGCATAGAATTCCATTGTGTACAAATACCACAACTTGTTGATCCACTCATCAACTGAGGGACATCTGGGTTGGTTCCATATCTTTGCTATGGGGAATAGTGCTGCAATGAACATTGTTGTGCTAGTGGGTTTAGTAGGCCCTTGTTTCTGGATTGTTGGGTAAATACCAAGTAGTGGAATTGCTGGGTCATAGGGGAGTTTATGTTTAGGCTTTTGAGGCACTGCCACAATGCTTTCCATAGTGGTTGAACGAGTTTGCACTCCCACCAACAGTGTAGTAGTGATCCCTCCTGGCCACATCCCCTCCAGCATCTGTTGTCATTCGTTTTCCTGATCCTGGCCATTCTAACTGGAGTGAGGTGGAATCTTAGAGTTCTTTTGAATTGCATTTCTTTTATGACCAGAGATGTTGAGCATTTCTTCATGTGTCTATAGGCCATTTTTGTTTCTTCTTCAGAAAAGACTCTCTTTAAGTCTTTGGCCCATTTTTTAATGGGATGGGTGTTACTTTGGAGGTTAGTTTTGGAGTGCTTCAATTTTTTGAGTTGTTAATATATTTTAGATATGAGGCCTTTGTCCGTTGTTTGGTTGGTTAAGATCTTCTCCCACTCTGTAGGCTTCCTGATTAGTTTACTAGCTATATCCGTTGCCATACAAAAGCTCTGCAGTTTAATGCAGTCCCACTTATCCAGCCTTTCTCTGATTTGTTGTGATTCTTGGTCCTTATTAAGAAAGTTTCGACCTGTGTCAAGGAGGCCTAGTGTATCTCCTATTCCTTCCTGTAAACTTTTCAATGTGTCAGCTTTTACCTCCAGGTCTTTGATCAATTTGGAGTTAATTCTGGTGCAAGGTGACAAAGAAGGATCCAACTTTAGTTTTCTGCAGGTGCTTAACCAGTTCTGCCAGCAAAATTTGTTGAAGAGGCTATCTTTCTTCCATTCTTTTTTTTGGCTCCCTTGTCAAAGATTAGGTGGCCATAGGTCTGTGGTTTAATATCTGGGTCGGCAGTTCTATTCCACTGGACTTCAGGCCTGTTCTTGTTCCAGTACAAAGCTGTTTTGAGAATTATAGCTCTGTAATAGAGTCTAAAGTTTGGAATTGGAATTCCTCCAGCGCTTTTCTTTCTGCGAAGAAGTGTTTTTGCTATACGGGGTCTTTTATTATTCCATATGAAATTTTGAATTGCCTCTTGTATTTCTTTAAAGAATGACATTGGGATGTTGATGGGTATTGCATTGAATTTGTAGATAGCCCTTGGCAAGATTGTCATTTTCACAATGTTGATTCTTCCAATCCAGGAGTATGGGAGGTTTTTCCATTTCCTTAGTTCTGCTTTAATTTCCTTTTTTAGGGTTTTAAAGTTTTCATCTAAATGGTCCTTTACATTCTTAGTTAAGCTAATTCCTAGATACTTTATTTTCTTTGAGGCTATTGTGAAAGGAGTTTCTTTCCTGATTATTGCCTCGTTCCTCTCACTGTTGGCGTAAAGGAAGGCAGTTGATTTGTGAGGGTGGATTTTATGGCCTGCTACACTTCCAAAGCTTTGAATGAGCAGAAGGAGCATGGGAGTAGAGTCTATAGGATTCTTTAAATACAGAATCATGTCATCTGCAAAGAGGGATAGTTTTATTTCCTCTTTCCCTACTTGGATCCCCTTTATGCTTGCTTCTTGCCTTATTGCACTGCCTAGGAATTCTAGTACTATGTTAAAAAGGAGTGGAGAGAGTGGGATCCTGAATGCTACCCCTTAGCACTTTTATGCAAAGCTTAGGCATGTGGCATTTTAAGCACAATTCAACGCTCTGTTTTTTGCTGGTTAATTAGAGGTAAAAATGTTATGGAATTTATTGCATGGCTGATTTTGAACTGGAATCCTCTGGTCTCAGCTTATCTTGAGTAGCTAGGATTACAGTACATTTACAACCTGTATGCTCATACACATCGCTTCTGATCCACACACTCATTGTTCAATTTTACTAACAAGATGTGAGGAAAGATGATTGACTGTAATTTACTAGATGGGCTTCTAGTGAGTATATATTTCCACTTCCACTCTGAAGCCAGGGAAATGTTTCTGGTACATGTTTCAACTATCTCCCAAAGAGGAAATTATGTGTGAGTACGATTGCTAGTATTTCAGATAGGAGATGGACTTTGGTCTTTGGAACCTGTTGGGCAGAGTGTATCAGCTGGGCTGTGATAACAGAGATGATGTTTCAGACAGAAATATTTTCATCCTACGCAGACTTAATCCAGATCCTTGGATTTGAGGACTTGAGTAGATAGAATTACAAGTGTGAGCTGCCACCACCACCTGGTTCATTTTGGAAACCTTAACTGCTTCTCATTTGTTCCTTTCCTTTTTTGGAAGATTGATCTAAGCTGGCTGATTGTGCATCACAATGAAGTGATTGGCCTCAGGAATGGCAAATATTTGTTTCATCAGCACGGAATGAATGAAGTTGATCTAAACCCAATAGTATTTTCCTTCTGATAAATAGGGAACTTACCTATATCATTTTTCCTTGCCTTTGCTTTCCCAAAGCAAGCAACATGTTTCCTAAAAACTATACTTCATGAGAATATAATAATTAGAAGCTATCTTCTGCACACTTCAGAATAGTCCTTGCATTTATAAACTTATATTACAATATTAGGTAGAAGAATGGTGACTGTTAGTTTCATAACTATTTCATATGTTTTACTCTTTAAGGCTCATTAACTCAAGAAGGGATTAAATACATTTAGATAATAGTAGAACATAGCCGCTGCTGATTTGATGTGTGTGCAGATGATACACAGATTTATTAGGATTACTCAAAAGTTTTCTTCAAATTTTCAGTAGTAGACTGCTATGCTAACTGGAAGGTGATAGTAATGATGCTGAAATTCTATGAATCAGCTATGAAGCAGAATTTCCTGGGAGAGTATTTGCTAGGGACTTAATTTCTAAGACGCATTTCAAGAATATTGAACTATAACACCAAATGATGGAGGACTCAGCGTCACATTTTGTTTGTTTTATGCAAGTCCTGGGACTTGAACCCAGGGCCTGGGAACTGTCCTTAAATGTTTTTTTTTTGCTTCAGGCTAGTGTTCTACCACTTGATCCACAGCTCCACTTCCAGATTTTTGGTAATGAACTGTAAATCAGAATATCATGCCATTTGTTTGGGCTGGATTCAAACCTGATTCTGTGTAGATATGATTCCAAGTGTGAGCGCACAGAGCCTGGCTAGTATCATTCATCATTCAAGTCATGGGACTGCAATTCTCCACCTAGGTCTTGTCACTGAGCTTTTCAGCTCAAGACTACTGCCCTATCCCTTGAGCCATAGGGCCACTTCTGGGTTTCTGGTGTTTAATTGGAGATAAGAGTCACATGGACTTCAGTGCCCAGGCTGACTTTGAACTGCTATCCTTGGATCCCAGCCTCTTGAGTAGCTACATTTACAAGTGTGAGCCACCATACCCGGCTAAATTATTTTTTTAAGTTAATTTTTTCGTTAAGTCAATATGTAGTTGGCATATGGTTACAGAAGTAATGAACACATTTCTTAAGAAAATTGTTATCCCCTGCCTCATTTTTCTCTGTTTTCCTAACCTCAGCCCCCTCTCCACCCAGATTGTTCAGTTCATTTCCGTTTAGTGTCTTCTAAATATCACTATTCAATTGGTACATATTTTTCCTTTGTTTTTTTATTTTTTTAACATTTTATTATACCCTTTCCCTTTCGCAAATCACATAAACCTATGTACAAGACACAGGGTACCCGAATTCAACACAGTGACTACAGAGAATAAAGCTAAAGGGAAAAAGAAGAAAAGAGGTAAAAAGCAAAGAAAATGAAAGAACATCATACAGTACCTTAGAAGCAAGAACAGTGAAAAAACAAAACATAAAACCTTGGGCTGAAAATGTACCTTGCCTAGAATGTATGAAACCCTGGACTCCATTCCTCAGCACCACATAAACAAAAACTGGAAGTGCCACTGTGACTCAGCTGGTAGATTTCTAACGTTCAGCACAGAGTGTCTCCAACTGACAAAAATCTGTCACATTTAAGTCAGGCTTCAAAACTTTGCTAGGAACTAGTTACGTGATTTGGAAGAAAGTCCAATTTTCAAAAAATCACTAGCCAGGCGCTGGAGGGTCATAATTGTCATTCTTCTACTAGCCAGGGAGAAGGTGATTCAAAGCCTTTGCGAGCAAAAAAACGAAAACAAAAAAAAACTCTAAGATTCTTCTCTCCACTTATCCACCCAAAAACTAAGTGGAGTTGTGGCTAAAACTGGTACAACATTAGCCTTGAGGAAAAAGAACTAAGAGACCTTGCCCAGGTCCAAAGTTCAAGCTCCCCACCAAGAAAGAAAAAAAAGGAGTCCAGATACCTTAGCTTCAAAAGTATATCTGGATATCTTAGTAGATTTTTCTGATCTTTCCTCATTCATCTCATGGAACCACATAATCTTGATCCTGATCTGACTAAGAGCCTGCATTGTGCCTAATAAATTCATTCCACATATTCCAGTAGAGTCTGGACAGCTAACAGCCACTTACCAATGCTTTATTCTACGTTTAGGCCAGTATGTCTTCATACCATCTACACAGTCAGCTATATCATCTTTCCAGAAGTATCATTGAGTGTAGAACACTAAGAACTAAAATAATTGCATAAAGATGTAATAAAACTCCTTGATTCATTAAGAAAATTTCTGTACCACTTAGAGCAAGTACATTAGTGGTATTTACCTCTAGCCTCTTTTTTTAAAAAAATTATTAACATTGAATTTTACATCATATTTCAAATGTCATGTTTAACCAACAAGTATTCAAGAAGGGAATCGCTATACAATCACTGGCACATAAATTTTAGAATATAGTAAAAATTAAGCTGAGTCTTTGTATGTCAAAGATACAGATTAATCTATAATAAAACACATGACTATGGAGTGTATAGTCTATCCTAGATTTTTATGTCTATGTAGTTATGTTTATATCTCCAAAATTATGTCCAGAACTTTGGGTATCAACTATTCAATCATCGCTCTACTACTGTTTGAAACTAATATCCATATATTAAGGATACCATGTACCTTTTGTTCCTTGGTCTTGACTTATCTCACTCAACAGGATTCACTCTAATTTCATCCACTACCCCAAAAATGCCATTATTATTTTTTTCTGTGCAGATCTTCTTTTTATGTATTTATTTTTATTGTAATTTATAGAAGGGTTACATTATATTCACCAGATGGAAGGTGCATTACTTCTCAAACTTTGATACCCCATGTAATGATATGGTCCCCATTTCCCTTCCCCTACCCCCACTCATGTTCATTTCCCCCCTTCCATATCCAATTTCAAATAACCAATTAGGCACATATGAAATATATCAGAAAACAAGGTGAACTATTGTAACAATATGATATAACCAAGGGATAGCAAAAGAGATAAGAGATCACATAGTTCATTAAGGACAACAATCACTGATTATATGAGTTTTGTTTCTTTATCTTGGAGGTCCTTACATTTAGTGTCATACTATTTGTCACGATGTCTCTAGATTTTGTTCTATTGTAAATCTCTGGTAGCAGAGCCCAAGGTTTCTACTGAATTTGACAAATGAAGGAGACTCTTGGGCCTATGTTCCTTTGAGTTTGGCTTACTTCACTTAATATGATTTTTTTCCTTCTCATCCACTTCCCCGAGAATGCCATTATTTTGTCTTGTCGGTTGGCTATGTATCATTCCATTGTGTGTGTGTGTGTGTGTGTGTGTGTGTGTGTGTGTGTGTGGTGGGTGTATCACATTTTTTGTAGTAGGGCATCTGGTTGTTTCCATCATCCACCCTCATTTTCTACAGATATTTCTATAGTCTCTTTTTTATTTTCAGGGTAATGTATAGAGGGGTTATGATTACATTTACAGGCAGTGGACTGCATTTCTTCTCACACATTTATTCCACTCCACATGTTTTTGTCCCCAGTTCCCTCTCCCCTCCCCTTCCCAATCATCTTGTTTCCCCCATTCCCTTTCCTATTTGACATAAACAAATAAACATATATACAATATGCCAGGGAAAAAATCAGGTACAGTAACAATCTGACATTAACCAAAGGGCAAAATAAGAGATGAGAAATAACATAGTAGATTAAGGACAAAAATCACACAAGATTAAGAGCAACGATGACACAAGATATAGCTCTTGTTCCCATATCCTAGAGATCCTTACATTTAGTCTCATCCTATATGACCTTA
This sequence comes from Megascapheus bottae, assembly GCF_031878675.1. Lineage (NCBI taxonomy): Eukaryota > Metazoa > Chordata > Mammalia > Rodentia > Geomyidae > Megascapheus > Megascapheus bottae. The sequence continues at coordinate 34,011 of NW_028327450.1, read as the reverse complement.
TTTACCTAGGTTTTTGAGTTATTGTAATCCTCTGCTAGGAGAGTCCTAGATGTGAACTAATTATTACAAATGAGGGAAACCATTGAGCTTATGTTTCTTTGGGTCTGGCTTGCTTCACTTAATATGAATTTTTCCAAGTCCTTCCATTTCCTTACATATGGGGCGATGTCATTCCTTCTGATGGCAGCATAGCATTCCATTGTGTATAAGTACCACATGTTCTTGATTCAGTCATCTACTGAGTGGCATCTGGGTTGGTTTCATATCTTTGCTAAGGTGAATAGTGCTGCAATGAGCATCATTGTGCTAGTGGCTTTAGTATGTCCTTTTTTCTGGACAATTGGGTAGGTGCGAAGAAGTGGATTTGCTGGATCATAGGGGAGCTCTATGTTCAGTCTTTTGAGGAACCACCACACTGCTTTCCCTAGTGGTTGAACGAGTTTACACTCACACCAACAGTGTAGGTGTGATCCCCCCTGGTCACTTCCCCACAAGTATCTCTTATTAGATTTTTTGATAATGGCCATTCTTACTGGAGGCAGGTGGAATCTCAAAGTTGTTTTGATTTTCATTTCCCTTATTGCTAGAGATATGGAGCATTTCTTCATGTGTCTAAAGCCCATTTTAATTTTTTCTTCAGAGAATACTCTTTTAAGTCTTTAGCCCACCTTTTAATAGGATGGTTGTTTCTTTGAAGATTTGTTTGGGAGAGATTCATTTTTTTCAGCTATAGATATATTTTAGATAACTACATATATTTTTGTAGAAAAAAAAATGGAAGCCATCATGCTGGCTCACAACTTAATTTCAGCTACTTAGGAGGCTCAGGGCTTAGGATCACAGGTCAAAGCCAACCAGGGCCCTACAGTGTGTGAGATCAAACTCTGTGAACATACAATGACTGTAAGAGGAATCTCACTGCCTGGGAATGTAGCCTAATGGTAGAGTGTTCACCTAGAATGCATGAAGACCTAGGTTCTCTTCACCGGTACCGCATACTCAGAAAAAAGCTAGAAGTGGCGCTGTGTCTCAAGAGGCAGAGCACTCACCTTGGGCAAGCCAGACCAACGAAAATGTCTAGGCCCTGAGTCCAAGGCCTAGGACTGGCAAAAAGAAAAAAAGAGAGCAATCTTACTTAAGTAACAAGGAATGTACCCTATATTTATACAGACTGAAAAATTCATTAAGAAATTAGAAAATATGTATAAAGTGCATAATTTCTTTTGTGTGTTGGCACTGGGTCTTCAACTGAGTGCTTCAGCTCTATCCCTGACCTTTTCTGCTCAAGGCTAGCACGCTACCAATGCAGCCCCAAATCAACTATCTTCAATTGAGATATAAGCGATGAATATTTCAGGGTGCTTCATGAAAAACATTTTTATAAATTGAAACTTTCAACAGTCTTATTTTAGTATGAATGTTGAGATGGGAAGAGACAGAAAAAGTGAAATGTTTCCTGATCCCCATAGAGAAGAGACTCAGCAGAACGACTGTGGTCTGCAGGCTTCTTTGTGAGTTTTGTTTGCTTGTTTGATTTTTGTCAATTGTGGGGCTTGAACTCTGGGCCTGGGCACTGTCCCTGAGCTCTTCAGCTCAAGGCTAGTGCTTTAATCTGTGAGCCACAGTGCCACTTCTGGTTTTTCTGGCAGTTAACTGGGTACTTTGGCTGGCTTTAAACTTTGATTCTCAGATCTTTGCCTCCTGAGTAGCTAAGATTATAGGTGTGAGGTACCATCACCAGGCTGCTGCTCTGTTACTATGCAGGTTCTGGATCAAGAACTTCAAGTTCTTACTTCAATTTTTTCTTCTCTTGCCTGATACTCGGCCATTTGAACGAAGCCCGAGTTCCTGGTCTTTGTTGGTTAATGAGAGATATTATGATTTTCTAATATTCAGAGCAATGATTATAAAACCCAGCATTTTACTTACTTGAATAAATTAAGAGACAGGACCTAGTGAGATGGAAAACACAATTTTTTTTCAAGTTGCTATCCTGTTCTAATGCATAAGTCTGGCTATTTTGCTTACACACAAATATGTATTTTACCAGTTTCTACTCTATTTTTGCTTAGCTTAAAACCACCACTGCCATTTCATAGATTTTGTTGTTGTTGTTTGCGGTGCTTGAACTCTGTGCCTGGGCTGTTCCTCAGATCTTCAGTTCAATGCCAGTGCTCTACTACTTTTGATTTGGCCAGTCCTGGGCTTGAACTCAGGGACTGAGCACTGTCCTTATATTTTCTCAAGGCTAGGGCTCTACCACTTCAGCCTCAGCACCACTTCCAGCATTTTTCTATGTATGTGGTATTGAGGAATTGAACCCAGGTCTTCGTGCATGCTAGGCAAGCACTCTACCACTAGGCCAAACTCCCAGCACAAAATTATTCGTCATTACTAGCCGGGGCCTACCGGCAGCAAATTGGGGTTCCTGAAATAGGGGGCAGGGACTGGAAAAATTAGAAGAGAGACAAACACATCGGGTCCGGGAGGTCTGCAGCCCAGGCAAAAACTGCAGTGCCCGTTTATTCTCAACTCAAATTTTTATTCCTCCTTGAGACCAGGGCACTTCCAGGTGTTACATCCAGATGGTTAATCAGGGAACTGTTGGGGGTTACATTCATATGGTAAATCTCAGATCAATTGAACAGGAGAAGGCCAAAAACCAATAAGACAATCAAGCAATTATCTGATGCAAATCAAAGTACAGTTTGATTCCACTCTTGCTCCCGACATATCCCCCGTCTTTATTTTAAAAGAAACACAAGTGCAATTTCTATTCTTTCCACTATCTCTAATGATCTCTAATTATCCTGTCTCACTTTCCAAAAATGACTGGTCCCTTCATCTAAAGGGGATTGATGGGCGGAGATTCAGCTTCTGTGACTTCTTCAAGCTGACTCAAGGGCGTTGTCTCTGTGCTTGACCAGGGACCTTAAGAAGCCTAGCCTGTTTTATCAGGGATTGCAAGGATTAGATATCAGGAATAATAATTTGCTCCAAACTGGAGATCATATTTAACATTTAACAACTGCACAAACCATCTTCGGCTACAATAGTGTAGTTTACATAGCACCCATTTGAAAAGGCCTTTTCTTGATTGTCTGGGGAACTAAATTTCTGCAACCTTAACAATGCTTCAGTTGTCAGATCTAAACAGATTAATAGAGACACAAGCCTCAGATCCACAAACTTTTCCTGAATTTGTGGCTGGTGTCAAAAATAAATAAATAAATAAATAAATAAAAATTTCGCTCAATTAGGGCTTTAAACTACCCACTATCACAGAAGATTGACAAGTTCCTGCCCAGTTATGAAAGGCACGGGCATTAGTAAGGCATGCTTACAAACTATTCTATGACCTCCCGGCTCTGATTAATTTGATCGGCCAAGCACAAGTGACTAAGATCTGACACCATCTCTGCCATCCAAGCAGAGGCTTTCTGCATCGTGTCCCAGTAGTGTTTCTCCACACAGGGATAAATGTCCCATTGGCATTTCACTTGCTTAGTTGCTGGACTTGAACTCAGGGCCTGGGCACTGTCCCTCAGCTCTCCAGCTCAAGGCTAGCACCCTGCCACTTTTGAGTCCCAAACTCAGGGCCTGAGTGCCGCACCTCAGCTCTCCAGCTCAAGGCTTGCACTCTGCCACTGTGAGTCCTGCGCTTGGTGCATGAGTGCTGTCCCCCAGCTGTTCAGCTCAGAGCTAGCACTCTGCGGCTTCGAGCTCCAAAGCAACTCTGCCTTAATAGCATTCTGCTGCCAGATTAGACACCACAGTCTCACAGGGACTTTGCTTTGCCCAAGGCTGGCTCAAAACTGCAGTTTTCAGATCAGTGAGTCCTACAAAAGGCCACGTTTCTCCAATTAGAGCAACAAGGTGGTCGACACAGAAATAGTCTCTAAGCATGAGCTTACCTAGAACCTGGTAAAAGCCAAAGTTACATCTGAATAAGGATTGCTGTTCTTCTCCAATGGGCTAGCTGGAAGTTACAAGAGCAAGCTGAAATAGCAATTAAGCAATTACTTTGGTAGTCCTAATTTTCCTTTTTTCTCTTTCTTTAAACATTTAAGACAACTTCACTTTCAAATATTGTTTAGAAACCCATTTCCAATGTTCTTAATAACTTTTACTGATACTGGCTTAAACAATTAACACCTTAGCCTTTATTTGCAATTGAAAAACCTTTAAGGGCACAAAGAACTCCTTCTGCCCTCAGGCCCCCTAGGGCCCAAGGCACTCCTCTTGTCTTTTAGAAAGAAGGGGCTCTTTTGCAGTTTAGATTACTGTCTAAAACTCCAAGAACAGTTTAAACTCAAATAACAGTTTTTCCCTAATGCAAGAACTATAGACATCAGTGCACCAAAAGCCTAAGTCTGGACTTAGTTTCCTTCCCTTTTTTAAAATACACCCAATTGCATGGAGATAAACCTTTAAACATTCTTTTAAAATACTAATCACATTATCCACATTTTACCATCAGATTTCTAGTGTCAGTTTGCAAGAAAAGACAGACAGGCAAAGTTTCTGACGTTAATAAACAATTTTACATTGAGATTTCTAATACATGTTTCCAAACATTAACTTAAAGTAATAAATCCCAAATTCCCTAACACCTCTGTGCTAAACAGGATACAATGTTTACAATGTAAACAGCTGTATGCCTTGCAATAAAATTCAGATTTCAGGATCTAGAAAAATATTTACCAGCTTTTCTTTAAGACAATGCAATAAACCTTTGAGATATAGGAAACATTCAAACCTACTAATTTTTTTTTGAAGTTCAGACTGCTAGGTATAAGGAGGGTAGGTATGGAGTTCAACGACCTCTTCTGTCCGGAGTGTCTAAAGGAAATGAGCAAGAGAGAGCAATGCCCTCTGCGCCCCCGCCCTATCCTGTGGCGGCGGGAAAAAGTCATTTCATAAAAGAAAGCACTTGGTCCCGCCTGGCGGCTGCGTTCTCAGTTTTTGAGAACCCAGTTACCCAGGAGAGGACCTTTGAACCAGTCTCCTATAAACAGTTAAAGGATTTGATGGAGGCAGTACGTAATTATGGAGTTGCGGCCAGTTATACCACTGCCTTGCTTAGAAGACTAACTGTTAATGCTATGACACCTAATGATTGGTATGAGGTCGCGCGGACATGCTTCGATTATGGACAGTTCCTTGACTTCAGGTCTATAGTTATGGACAGAGCTCAGGCTCAATATAGAGTAAATGTACAAGAAGGACGGCCCGAGTGGACTGTGGACATGCTCCTAGGGCAAGGACAATGGGCTGCTGATCAGACAAATTTCCCCTGGGATGTTTATAAACAAATAAATGAGGTTTTTTACAAGTCCTGGAGGGCAATCCCAAACAAAGGCCAGGTCACTGGCAGCCTCACCAAAGTTACTCAAGCTGTCACGGAGCCATTCTCCGATTTTGTGGCCCGTGTGCTCGAAACGGCGGAGCGCATTTTTGAAAATCTTGAAGTCTTTATGCCAGTTGTCCAACAAATTATTTTTGAGCAATGTACAAAGGAATGTCAGAGAGCTATTATGCCGGTCAAGGAAAAGGGCCTGGAAGCATGGATAAAAGCCTGCTGGGAAATAGGGGGGCCATTAACTAATGCAGGCCTGCCTGCAGCTGTACTGTCAGCCACCCAAGCGGCCAAGGACTCTAAAGGTAAAGGATGCTTCAAATGTGGCCAACTTGGACACTTTAAACGCCAGTGTCCCAGAACTGCTCCCCAGGGTCCTCAGGGAGTTCAAAAGATGCCAGGAACATGTCCTAGGTGCAAGAAGGGAAAACATTGGGCCAATGAATGCAAGTCAGTAAAAGATATTAATGGACAGCCCATTCCTTCTCTTAGTACAGACCAGGAGCCAAAAAACGGGATAAGGGGCCCCCGTCCCCAGGGCCCACAAATTTATGGGGCACTTCTGACTCCGGCACCTGTTCCCAGCCTACAGCAGCCAGTCCGGCCAGAAGGGCAACCCCAGGCTCCGCAGGGCTGGACCTCTGTGCCTCCTCCGGATTGGTCTTAACTCCAGCCATGGGAGTACAAATATTGGATACTAATGTAACTGGACCATTAGAAAGAGGCACGGTGGGATTGGTGTTAGGGCGCTCCTCCTCCACCTTAAAAGGACTAATAATTTTCCCGGGCGTTATAGATTCTGACTATTCAGGAGTAATCAAGGTTTTGTGCCACTCCCCTTACGGAGTAATCTCTATAGCCCCAGGAGATAGGATTGCCCAGCTTTTAATTCTACCTTCAAAACATGAAAACCTTCCTTCACTACAAAAGGAAAGGGGAGCCACAGGCTTAGGCTCCACAGGGATTGATCTTGTGTGCCTGTCGATGGAATTGGACCAGAGACCCATGCTATCCCTACAAATAGAGGGAAAGTCCTTTCTTGGCCTGGTAGATACCGGAGCCGATCGGAGCATTATTCAATCAAAGGCCTGGCCCAAGCAGTGGCCATTACAAAAATCTTCTCAAACTTTACAAGGACTTGGATATGCTAATGCTCCCTGTGTCAGTGTTAAAGAGTTAGTGTGGAGAACTGAAGAAGGCCAACAGGGAACAATCCAACCGTTTGTAATCCACGTCCCTGTTAATCTTTCGGGACGGGATGTGCAACAACAATTAAAACTTAAACTGACTAATAATTATTCAGAAGTTAGTCAAAACATCATGAAACAGCAGGGATATGTTCCAACTTAAGGGCTTGGCAGATGTCTTCAGGGACGCCCAGAACCCGTTGAGCCTGCTCCAAAATTTAATAGGAAAGGATTGGGTTTTTCCTAGGGGCCACTGAAACAAAAGCTTCCATCAATAATGCGGTACCCATACCCTGATTGACTCAGAAATCGGTGTGGGTCCCCCAGTGGCCCCTTTCACAAGAAAAATTGGAAGCTGCAAAAAATTTAGTTGAGGAACAGTTAAAATTGGGACACGTTGAGCCCTCTGTATCTCCCTGGAACACACCCATTTTTGTTATTAAAAAGGCTTCTGGCAAGTGGAGATTGTTACATGACTTAAGGGCAGTAAACGCGCAAATGCAGGTCATGGGACCAGTCCAGAGAGGACTTCCTCTACTTTCAGCACTGCCCCGAGATTGGCCTGTGTTGACCTTAGACATTAAAGATTGCTTCTTCTCAATACCCCTTTGCCCTGAGGATAGAGAACGTTTTGCCTTTACGTTGCCCTCTGTTAATCATGAACAGCCAGATGTCCGGTATCAGTGGAAGGTCTTGCCGCAAGGCATGGCTAATAGCCCGACTATTTGTCAACTGTTTGTGGATTCGGCCCTGCTGTCAGTTAGACAGGAGTTTCCCCTGGTAAAAATCATTCATTATATGGATGATATCCTGCTAGCTGCTTCCTCTCTTGAGGTACTTCATAGAGCCTATCAACAGGTTGTTTCCCTACTTGAACAGAGAGGGCTTATTATTGCCCCTGATAAAGTACAACAATCCAAGGTGGTAAAATTCTTAGGTGCCATTGTTACTCCTGCCTTTATTCGACCTCAAAAAATTTCTATTCGAACTGCCCACCTAAAGACACTCAATGATTTTCAACAACTGTTGGGAGACATCAACTGGATTCAGGGATATTTAAACATTCCTCGAGCAGAATTACTGCCTTTATTTTCCATTTTGGAAGGTAACCCGAATGTCACATCTACATGAAAACTTACCCCACAGGCTTTTGCGGCCCTAAAAAAGATTGAAGAGGCAATAATTAAGGCTCAAGTGTGTCGTTATAATCCAGGTCAATTACTTATGTTGTGTATTTTAAAGACAAAGAATTATCCTACAGGGGTCTTATGGCAGGACGGCCCTCTGTGGTGCCTTCATGGTAATTCTCTTGGAGCAAGAACTGTTCAATATTTTCCTGAGCTTGTTGCAACTCAAGCCCTATTGGGCCTAAAGTATTGTTTGATGCATTTTGCTAAAATACCCGATAAATTAATTATTCCCTATACCAGGAATCAGGTGGAAACTTTGGCTGCCACTGTGGATATATGGGCGATTTTATTATGTGCCTTTCCCAATATTATTGATAACCATTATCCCAAGCATCCCCTGCTTGCCTTTGTAGAGAGAAATTTGGTTTATTTTCCTATTGTTACCTCTAAGAAGCCTTTGGCTACAGCCTTGACTATTTATACTGATGGGTCAAAAACTGGCCAGGGTGCCTTTGTGGTGGAAGGTCAAAATCCAGTCGTGTTATATTTTCTACCGGATGTTCCCCACGTCACGGAGTGCCTGGTGGTTCTAGAGGTGTTTAAAAGATTTGAAGATCCCTTTAATCTTTTTTCTGATTCACAATATGTTGTTAATGCTGTTAATTCTCTTGAAGTCGCCGCCTCAATTAGGCAGGCCAGCATGGTTTCTAACATATTATTTCAGATTCAATCCCTTATTTTGGCAAGAAAGAATCCCTTTTATATAGGGCACATGAGAGCTCATACCTTGTTGCCAGGTCCCATGGCTAAGGCTAATGCCCAGGTAGATCAGGCAACTAGGGCCATGGTTTTGACAGCTATTGATTCTGTAGAATCAGCAAAACCTTTTCATCAGTTATATCATGTACCTGCTAATACTCTTAGAATAAAATTTAATATAACCAGACATGAAGCACGAAATATTGTTAAAGCCTGTCAGTCTTGTGTGATTTTTCTCCCCTCTCCTAATGTGGGGATAAACCCTAGAGGCTTAAAACCAAATGCCCTATGGCAAATGGATGTTACTCATTTAGCGGAATTTGGAAAATTAAAATATTTACATGTCTCAGTGGATACCTATTCTGGCATAGTACATGCCACATCCTTGGCAGGAGAAAAGGTTTCCCATGTAAAAGTACATTGTTTAGAAGCCTGGCCGGCCTGGGGAAAACCCCTTCACTTAAAAACTGATAATGGCCCTGCCTATACTTCTCATGGTTTCCGCGCCTTTTGTACGCAAATGCAAGTAGCCCATACAACAGGGTTACCATACAATCCGCAAGGACAAGGAATTGTGGAAAGAACCAACAAAAAATTAAAAGAAATACTTCAAAAACAAAAGGGGGGAATTGCGAAAGGAGCATCTCCCAGGGAAAGACTTTCCCTTGCACTTTTCACTTTAAATTTTTTAATTTTAAATAGTGATGATAAGTCAGCAGCAGATAGACATGCTGCCCAAAACCCAAAAATTATAACTGAGATGGTTAAATGGAAGGATGTTATTACAAATAATTGGTGCGGACCGGATCCCGTAGTAAGGAGATCCAGGGGAGCTGTTTGTGTTTTTCCACAGGAGCAGGAAACACCGCTTTGGGTCCCATTGCGATTGACGCGAAAGGTGGAAGGAAAACCCGAGAAAGGCACTGATTCTCATGTTGGTGGCAATACTAGCAGATCCAGTGATGGCCCAGGAGAGGATTTTGTGGGCGCGGATGAAGACCTTTCCATTACCAATGCCCGTCACTAATGCTTCTAGGACAATGGACTGATCAGTTTGAAAATCTAACCACTCAATTAAGATCAGAAATTATGTTAGTTAATAGGACCAGGATCACAATAACAGCAGGACAAGTTTTGGACTGGGTAAAAAATTCCCTGTCGTTTGTTAAGGAGTGGGCTGGGCTGGGAGTGTTTGTTGCAGCCTGTTGTGGGCCCTGTATTTTTTGCCTCTGGTTGCTCTGTCGCATGAGATCTCGCAATAGAAGGGATAGAGTACTAATTGCTCATGTACTCACTGCCTTGGAGCAAGGACACTCTCCCCAAAATTTGGTTGCAGCTTTAAAAACCAACTAAAAGTGCCCTATACTGCCTTTGCACCCTCGAGACCTTAGTCTATTGCATGAGGAATAGGAGTACAGGCAGCCAAGAGTTCTGAAATGTTGGACAAAGTACCACTCCTGACCCTAACAGGTTAGGGAGAGCATGTGCGTCAGCATATGGGTCTGCGCCCCTAGCCCATCTCCACAAAGGGGATAGAGGGCCTGAAGGGGAGGGATCCAGAGTTGATCGCCTGGGTCACTCCTCTAGAATGGGACCTCAAGTTTTACTTTGGAGGACAGCACCTCTACTCTCTTCACAACAGGTATGTTGACTTGCTGCAACAAAACAAGAAAGGGGGAGATGTGGGGAGCCGGAGCGGCCGCCACTAAACAACCTCTTAGTTCTCCTTATTTGGTATGTGAATGCAGAGCGTTTGCTCTTTCCTCTGAGTCTGCGTGTATGACGTCAGAGGCCTGACCAATCCCGAGTTGCCCTGGCAACGGAGCGACCAATGGCAAAAAACCCCGGGTTCCTTGATTGTATGTAAGCAGCTGCATTTCCCTGCCCGGAGCCTTTTCGCTTCCTGCTCTCCCTTCAATCAAAGGGCTCTCCAATAAAGTATGATTTGAGAAGAATCCTCGAGTAGTGGTCGTTCTTCCTCGATGGTCGAGGAGCTCACCGCATTACACACCACAGCGGGGTCCTCCAACGTCGTCCCAGATTTTCAGGGTTCCTGTTAGGGCGCCAGATGCCGGGGCCTACCGGCAGCAAATTGGGGTTCCTGAAATAGGGGGCAGGGACTGGAAAAATTAGAAGAGAGACAAACACATCGGGTCCGGGAGGTCTGCAGCCCAGGCAAAAACTGCAGTGCCCGTTTATTCTCAACTCAAAGTTTTTATCCCTCCTTGAGACCAGGGCACTGCCAGGTGTTACATCCAGATGGTTAATCAGGGAACTGTTGGGGGTTACATTCATATGGTAAATCTCAGATCAATTGAACAGGAGAAGGCCAAAAAACAATAAGACAATCAAGCAATTATCTGATGCAAATCAAAGTAGAGTTTGATTCCACTCTTGCTCCCGACAATTACTATTAGCTATCTTCTTTTTTTTATTATTGATTCGTCATGGTGCTTGGACTTTGGGCCTGGACACTGTCCCTGAGCTCTTCAGCTCAAGGCTAGTGCTCTTTCTCTACAGCTCCATTTTTGATTTCTGGTAGTTAATTGGTGATGTAAGTCTCACAAACATATGTGTCCAGGCTGGCTTTGGGCTTTGAACCAAAATTCTCCAATCTCAGCCTCCACAGTAGCTAGAATTACACGCATCAGCCAGCAGTGCCTGACTGTTTGTTGTCTCTGTCTCTGTCTCTCTGTCTCTGTCTGTCTGCCTATCTGTCTCTCTCTCTCTCTCTCTCTCTCTCTCTCTCTCTCTCTATCTCTGTCTCTCTCTGTCTCTGTCTTTGTCTCTCTCTCTCTCTCTCTCTCTCTCTCTCTCTCTCTCTCTTTCTCTCTCTCTCTCTCATTCTCTCACTCTTTTGGTTGTAAGACTTTAATTGTGCAGCTGGGCAGTGTCCCTGGGCTCTTCAGCTCAAGGCTACAACCTTAAACACCTTGAGCCACAGTGTCACTTCTGGTTTTCTGGTGCTTAAGTGGAAGTAACAGTTTCATGGACTTTAGTGTCTGGCCTGGCTTTGAACTGTGATCCTCAGAACCCAACCTTCTGAGATCATTTCCAGCGTTTTTTTTGGTGTAAGTGGTACAGAGTAATTGAACACAGGGCTTTGTGCATACTAGGCAAGCAAACTACCACTAGTGTGCACTCCAGCCTTAGATAAGGGCTTTCTTTTTCTTTTTCTTTTTTTCACTCATGGGGCTTGAACTCTGGGCCTGGATGTTTACCTTAAGCTCTTCAGCTCAAGGCAAGAGCTCTACCCCTTGAGGCACATTGTCATTTTGAATTTCTGGATTATGTGGAAATAAGATTCTCACAGATTTTTATGCCTGGGCCGTCTTTGAACCTCGATCCTCCAGGGTAGCTAGGATTACCAGGGTGAGCCACCAGTCACGGGCATTAAATTATTATTTTTTGCATGTCCTATGGCTTCAACTCATGGCCAGAGCACTGTCCTAGGGCTTGCTCAAGGATAGCACTTTACTTCAGCCAGCCAAATCCCGGTCCAAATAGGCCACTCTTGAAGCTAGAATTACAGAGATCTGCCATAATACTGGCATGTCGTTATCTAATTATATAATTTTTCTTCTATTTTTGATGGCTTTTCCTTAGTGGACATATTTCCTACATATTTTATGGAAAACTTCCTTCCCACTGGGGCCATAAGTTAAGCCTCGTGGAAGAGTTCTTGCCGAGCATGAATGAAGACCCAAGTTCAATTCCTCAGCACAACATAGATAAAAAAAATGAAATTGGTGCTGTGGCACATGTGATAGAACTTGCGCCTTAAGAATAAACAAAAACAAAAACAAGATCGTGCTCAGGTCCTGAGTCTAAGCACAGTACTGGCAAAAAAAAATTCTGCCCAAAGTAGACATTAAAACTTATTGTACTTTTCAAAAAATTTGTTGTCGAGGTGATATACAAAGAGATTGCTGTTACATATGTAATGAGTACATTTCTTGTAAACACTGTTACCCCCTCCCCCCTTTTCTCTTTCCCTTCCCCCCAAGTCATAAATTTCATTTACAACAAATATATATGTATTTTCATTCCTGAAAAAAATAGTTTAAAATGTGTTCAAATAAATGATGTAGGTTGATATATTTGTCAAAATGGATTACTTGAACTCTAAAATAAACATTCCAGGTAATTTTTCTCATAAAATTGTAGTAATGCTATAAAACTAATAAAAAAGGAATTTTAGTTATTAATTTCTTATGTTTTACCTTTAACATTATTACACTAAGCATACTGTTTATGGTATTAATACAGACAGCATGAAATATGATTATGTAAAAAAATTAAATGATTCAAAATAGTAAGGTTGGGGGCCAGTAGTTTGGCTTGGTGGCACACACCCTGGACTGGCAAAAAAGAAGTAGGGTTAGATAAAACAGATTTATTTCCAAATGTGTGGAAAATGGTATGATTTCTTGTTTGGCTAGTCCTGGGGCTTGAACTGAGGGACCAGGAACTGTCCTTGGCCACATTTTTTCAAGGGTGGCACTCTGACACCTGAGCCACAGTGCCCCATCTTCTTTTTCTGTGTATGCAGTGCCGAGGAATTGAATCAAGGTCTTCTTGTATACTAGGCGAGCACTCTACAACTAGGCCACATTCAAAGCCAAAGTAGATTTTTGATGCTATTGTGGAGTTTTAATTTTCTTAAATATTTGTACAAAGCACAATGGTTATATAAACAGACTTGAACTCACAGAACAGAGTCCCACATAATATTACAGTTACTCTGGCACTTCTCCCGATTGACAAAACACATTTCCAGGCATCTGCTCTGTCCTTAAGCTTTGGTAGCTGACTTCTCTTTCCATGGAGGCCTGGCCTGGATTCCTGGTGATTCCATGCATTTCATAGTTCCCTGTATATCCAGTAAGGTTGTCTTCTATGGGACCAGACCTGTCTGGTTTTTGGCCCACCCAGGACCTATGTGTCTGAGGTCTCACATTCTAAGTGGAAAATAAAACACAGTATAATAAGGACTGAAGAACTGCACACCATAATATTAACAATGAGAGTTTAATAGTTAGCAAAGTAAATACAATGAATACTTGACAAGAATCATGAGAGCAAGATAAAGAAATGTCTTTTTAGGAAGGGGACAGGGAAGCTCTAAATCCAGCCTGGCCTCCAAGTTGCCTTCAGACAGTAATTCTACTTCAGAGTTCTCAGAAGGGTCTCCTTCCTCATGAGAAACAGAATGTCCTTCCTGAGTTAAGAGGGGATTCTGGTTTGTCGAATGGAGATTGAGACTCTTTTAGTGAGATGGATGGGTCTGGATATTCTGTGAGGATGGATTCATTTTCCTCCAATGAATCCAGTATTAAGAGTACACTTGCTGCTTCCCATGGGGACATTTTCCATGAGCCCAGCGTGTGCCCCTTCAGCTTGCACAATAAGTGGAGTGTTACTCTGACTCAGATGGACTGACTCTGGGTGGAGTGTGAAAGGAAACGGAAGGAAATCTGGCTGCTCTTTTCCTTCCTCCATAGTATCTGCAGGTTCAACTGTGTCACACATGGGGTTAAGAGCAAAAGGTATATCCACAGGACTCTAAACCTGTTTGGTAATTTCTACAGAAGTCCCATGCTTTCTGGAGTGCAGTGATGATTCTCTGTCTCCATCAGTCACCAGCTTCATTGGTGGGTTTTTCATCCGGAGTTCAGGATAAGCTCTTCCACGATGACCCAAACCTAAGAATGGAAATAGGTACAGAGTGGACAGAGTGGACCCTGCAAGTTGAAATGTCACTCAACTTCCATGAGGATCTAATGGAGGAACCTGTAGAACTGGAGTTTGGACTGAACTCTGAGGAGGTGTAGGGTCTTTCTAATGAGTGCTTATTCCCGAGTCCTTTCAGAGGACAGACATTACCTGGCTGACACCACCCATAAAGGGCATTTTGCCAAGCTCTGTAGAAGTAAGGGCCAACCAATATGTAGACCACATGGGCTTCCTACTCACAGGCTCTGAGGCACCCACACCAGGACTTCTACTTTTTCTTGGTCTTACTGGTCGCATATTCCTCCAGCTGGTCAAAAAGTATGTGTTTAGAAGAGCAAGTCCAACGCCGGCATTTGGAGCCTCATATAGAGCTTGAGTTGTGTCAGGGTGTGGCAGTTCTTGAACTCGTAGAAATCACTGGGGTAGAAGTCCATTCACATCGTATAGATGGAACACATGATGCTATGGGCACATTCGGTACAAGGAAAGTGAGAGCCTTCTCTCTCCATCCTGAGCAGTTCTTGCAGGACTCTGATGCTGTGGCTGTCCTGCAGAGATGTGCACTTATCTCCTGGGAGGGGGGTAAGAGACACTCGAGAACAGGATGACTTTTACACCCCACTTCCAGAAGCTTCTGAGAGAGGCCTCTATGCATCTGTCCAATGTAAACGCACCTTAAATTAACTAAGTAAATGCTCTAAATAAACCAATAAGTGAATGCTCTAAATAAAGAACTAAATGCTCATTCCTCTAATCTTAGCCACCCAGCAGGCTGAGCTCTGAAGATCACAGTGGAAAGCCAGTCTAGTCAGTAAAAGTCTAAAGGCACTTGTCTTCAATTAGGCAGCAAAAAGCCAGAACTTGACCTATGACTCAAATGGTACAGTGCTAATTTTTGAACACCAAAAGGATGGCATTTAGACCTGGGTTCCGGTTCAAGTGGCAGCACTGGACCACAGACCAAGATGTAAATGCTTTCAGGTTCTAACAGGCAAAGCTATCACAATCCCTCCCTGATGGCTCAAAAGTGACTCAGCCCCCAGCTTTTCCTCTGACTCCTGTATTTCACAGGCCTCCGCCATTAGTACTGACACCTCATTTCTTACTGGGAAATGGGATTTCCTAGGATGTCACCTAGGTGAGGCCTGCAGTTGGGAGCCACTTACTCATGCCTGAAATCCAACTTCTCAGTAAGCACACTGTTGAGACTCCAGTAGCTTGTGAGGGAAATGAAATGGCATGGTGTCCCAGTCATAATAAAGTAGTTTGTGCACTTATATCATGCTTAGCTCACCTGTGAACACCCCAGTGAACCAAACAGGCTCAGAGAGGAGCCAAGTTTTCCAAGACTTGGCCAGGAGGGGTGAGCAAACCTGGGTTTGGAGGGGGAACACTCACTTTTTCAAGAGAATTTCCAGCAACTACTACATTGTCCTCCACTATTTGAAATTGTGCAGGAAGTTTCCCACATAAAAGAGATCACCTTTCTGGTAGGCAGGGATCAGCTTTGTCAGCAGCATCTCCAACAGGCCTTCCTCCAGGATCCATAGGTTACAAGGCTCATTCAGAGTCTGAGCTGACTTACCATCACACTATGTTGGCAAAACAGTGGATATTTCAAACGTAGGAATGGGACCACACTTCACACTGAGGAATTGGAATAGAGTAGATTGGAAATGACACACTCTAATCTCAGTATAGTCACTTGAAAGCACACAAGAAGGTTGTAGTGTGTGGGCAGGATGATGGGTTCAAATAGGTTTCCTCTCATTATACCTCATCTGAGTTGCCCTGGAGTTTCCTGGCTTTCTTCCTAGAGAAATGCCTGATATACTGGAATTTTGGCTTGGCACTGATCCAGCATCTACTTCTTCAAGTGAGACATCCATATCTCTCATGCCTTAGATGCGAGCCTCCTGAACTTTGGCAACAGCACAGCAACATCTTTCTGGTTCCTGAGCCACAGGCCAAGGGAGCTGGCTTGAGCTGGTTGTTACATACAGTGGCTTGGTTACCAGGGTTACCCAAAGACATAGTGGAGGCTGAATCTCCCTTCCTACCTCACATATGGATGTAGTAAACAGCACACCTTTTTGTTCAAATCCCAAGTCACTAAATAGGCGTAAGTGCTAGCCTGGTCTCAGGCTCAAGGAGCCTTTCTTATGTAAGATCCAAACTTAACTTTCACTATTCCCCTTACCCTTCACAATACATTTTGCTTCACAGTGCCTTCTCAGCTTGCATTTTGCCTCTTGCACATTTTTTTTGCTAGTCCTGGGACTTGACCTCAGAGCCTGACCATTGTTCTTAGGCTTTCTTTAGGCTATACCTGTCCCACCAAGCCACAGCACCACTTCCAGCGTTTTCTATGTATATGGTACTGAAGAATCAAACCGGAGTCTTTTTGTGTGGTAGCCAAGCACTCTACAAATAGATGAAACACCCAGGCCATCTTGCACATATTTTTCACTTCAATCTACTAGGACGTTGTTAGGTTTCTGTATCCTAATCTATTTTTCTTCCTGATGACTATCTGTGCTGTCATCTGTAAAAATGCAAGTGGGAAAATCACAGAAGCATTGGTGACATAAAAAAAGTCTTACAGACATAGATAAGTGTTCATTCTTTGTAGGAGAAAGGATATTTTGATATGATGATGACTATTTATAAATACTTTATCAGGGTTTAGAGTTTGGCCCAGTGGTAGAGTGCTTGCCTAGCATCCATGAAGATCTAGGTTTGAGTCCTTAATATCACACAGATATAAAAATCCATATGGCAATGTGGCTCAAGTGGCAGAGGGCTAGACTTGGGAAAAGCCAAGAGCAGTGCTCAGGCCCTGAGTTCAAGCCCCAGGAATGGCAGAAAAAACAAAAGAAAAGAAAAGAAATGTGCTTTTTACAAGTTATTCACTCACAGCATTTGCCTCTGAATTCTTCGCTTCTGCATCTTGTGACTTATCTCTTTCCCTCAATGTAGACAAGAAAAACAGATTTTATTACTTGCTATCCTGTTGTCCAATCTTTGGATATTAATTCAAAATACAATATTGCCTGAGATATTGTGTGTGTGCATGTGTGTGTGTATCTGCCAATGTGTGCATGCACACATGTGTACAGGGTTTAGGGCTTACTCATAGGGCCTGTGTGATAACCCTCAGCATCTTTTCCTCAAAGGTATTGGTCTTTCACTTCTAGCTTATTATAGCTAATTGGAGTTGAGAGATTCACTCAATTTCTTGCCCTGTGCATTCGAACCCAGTGCTGGGTTCTCATATTGTTAATTGTAGCTATAGAGAAGGCTGAGGTCTGGGGATCCTCGTTAGAATCCAGCCCCTGAAAGAAAGTCACTGATAGAAATCTTTATCTTCAGTTAAGCACGAATATATAAGTCAAAAGTGGAACTGTGGCTCAGTTCCTCTTGTACTAGCCATGAGAAAATTAGTAATTGGCAGCACCTGGTCCCTGAGAGAAATCCTTAGCACTGGTTCAAAAAAAAGAAAGGAAATAATGAAAAAAATTAAAACTTGCTGAGAAATCCATAAGGATAAACGTGCCTGTGAATAATCTTGTCATTTCAGATTCCCTCGAGAGCTTATGACTCTGTATATTTTATCAAGTTTTTTAAAGATATTTACATATTTTCTATCTTTCTTAAACAGAGATAGCCATCCACAAAACACAAACACAAACTCTCTCACAGTACACCACCCACCCATAAGTGTCTGGTTATGTATATATGTATAGTCATATGTATTGATCTGTCTCTCTATACTAATATATAAATGCATAAACATATGTATTTAGACAAACAGGAAACATACATAGATAGGTCTCAGGCATTTCCAGATTTTGTGCAAGTCTTCTGAGTGCAACTTACCATTGTATTGTTTGTCAAGATAGAGTCCCTCTAACTTTTGGCCAGCTTCTTGTCCTTTGATACTTTTTCTGCCAGTCCTGGGTTTTGAACGCTAGGCCTGGATGCTGTCACTGAGCTTGAGCTTCTTGCATTCAGTAGTTTATTGCAGATCAGAGTCTCATGGAGTTTCTGTCCTGGGCTGGCTTTGAATTGTGATCCTCAGATCTCAAACCTCTGAGTAGCTAGGATGACAGTCTTGAGCTACCAGTACCTGGTTCCTTTGCCTCTTTTACCCTTTTTTGGCCCTACCACAGCCATGGTATCTACCTTCCTATGTTCTCTTCACCTGCCCCCAGACAGGGGTCTGACAGATGCTTTCCACCCACTTATTCATGTCCTCCTCTGTATTGGCTGACAGCTAAGACATGCACTCACTTGTCTGGATGCCAAACACAAAGCCATGTGATTGTTTCTCAGTCTGGAACATCGTATCAGATTTATAGCATCACAGAGGGTCAGGTTGATGCTCCTCCATGGCTTCTTAAATTGTTCTCATATTAATCCACAACCTACGTTTGTCATCACTTTTCCAGCTAATTCATGGACTAAACCAGCATTCCCTACAAACTTAGATCCCAATACCATGAGGACACTCAAGGGTGCATTAGGAGTGTGACGTGCAGGTGGATGTGAGCCTGTCTAACTTGGATGGGATTTCTCCACCACAGGAAATGGAAGACAAATTTAGAATCTGCTTTCATGAGGTGTCAATCTCTGGCAGATGTTCTTATCAAATGTGGCACTGCCTACTTTCAGCTTAAAACATGGGTTGATGACCCAGCATAACAGAGAATGTATTCACCCAGGCCCAACACATAGCCTGGGACCCTGAACTTTCAGGTAGCATTTGGCTTTGAAGGTCATGAGATCTTAGTCTACAAATGGTGAGCCCCCTCCCGTGAGGCATAGCAACCAAAGTGCAACACAGTTAAGAACCAGATCAAGCTTCCCTTCTTCAGTAGGGTATGGTTTGAAAACTGTGCATAGCTTCTATTTGAAGCCAGTCCAGAAAGGAAAGTCCATGAAACCCTCATTTTCAGTTAACTGCCAAGAAAAAGCAAAAGATAGAGATGAAGCTCAAGAGAGGTAGAGAGCCATCTGAAAAGAATGGTTACACCCTGCAACATCCTCATTGTCTGATCTTGAAACCATCTCTAAGCGCAATTTCTCCACAGAGACTACATGACATGGCCACTCCCAGGCACGGGGAGATCCTGCCAAAGTAGCAAATCAGTGATAAGGACATAAAGTGATGAATAGAATTTTAGATCCTGATGGTAGACAGTCTGCAAAATCCAAGGGAGAATGGAATTGGAGGGGACCAGGGATCAGGATGTGGGCATGGAGCTTCCCTGCCAAGGGGGTGGGGGAAGTCACAGGCTGGGGGATGCACTGGATGATCCATGGGCCCTGTGCAGCTACTGGGTCACCCCCTTCTGCATATCAGCCTTTGGCTTTGAGCTCTGTGATCGTCAAGATGTGCACAGTCTGTACTCTGGCTGGCAGAAGAAAGGACCCTGGGAAGACAATTGTAGACCCTTTGTGAGTGTAGGAAGGGGTAGGCTGGACACCCAGTCCAAGAGGAGCTAAAACTGGAGTCGAGGGTTGTGCAAGTAGTGGGTGTGAGGGATGTGGGCAGTCACAGTCACGGCAGAGGTGGCTCTGTCTGTGGGGTGAGTGCCTCCCTGCAGGCACAGCACTGGAGATATCAGAGATCCACATGAAAAGGAAAACCTGGAAATGGCACTATGGTTCAAATGGTAGAGCATCAACCTTGAGCAAAAGAGCTCAGGGACAGTACCCAGGACCTGAGTTCAAGCCTCATGACTGTAAAAGAAAAAGAACCAGGACTATGAGAGGGAACCTGGTACTTCCTGGGTCTAATCAGACACAAGAAGAGGCCGGGATAGGCTGTGGAAAAACACAGAGAACATCTTCCCCCAGCTCATCCTGACCTGCCTGCAGGGACAGCCATGTAACTAGGGCTACGGTGAGATCATCTTCACCCCTGTGCTGCCATCTGAATTGTAGGCCTCTGTCCTGGCATGGGGTGTCCTGATGGCTGAGCAGGTGCCCTAACCCTAGATGGAGAGCAGCCACTGACTGTCGTAGCTAAGGAGAGATCTGTTCCATAGCTATCAGGCCACCCAGCATGGGAGCCAGAACCACCCCTCACCCAGGTAGAGGCCAATGGTTCTCCAGGTGCTACTAACATTGCCCCACCCCTAGCTCTGGGTACACGTGACATTCCCTCCACAAGGAGCAGGACAAAGTGAGGGATCAGGAAGCTGCCTATGGGCTTCAGATGATGGCCAGGCTGGCACTACAGATGGCCTCACTCTGTCACCACCTTCCCCTGCCTCCATCTTTCCTCCATCATGCCTCTCTACCTCCCACCCATTAACCTTGGAAACCAATGAACTGGGCTCTCATCATTCCTCTCATCTCTTCACCCACCTTGCCATGCGTCCATCCCTCTGTCACTTCCACCCCACACACATCCCACCACCAGCCACCCTGTAGCTTATGAGGATCCCACAGGAAGCTCTTGGTGAAGTGCTTGTGACCACAAAACAGTTACTATCACCCGCTCCGGCCTGATCCACCACAGAATAAGAACAGCCAAGCAGGCACACACTGCAGCAGAGTTGCTCTGCTGCCACCCTGATTTCTTCATGGCCAGGACTTGGCTCTCCTCAGCCTCTCAGCTCAGTAACCAGAACATTGTGCTTTCACAGAGCCATGGCTTCCAGTCTCCATGGACACAATGGCTTCAACGTGATGCCAACTTCCCCATCTCTATATAATTCTAACTATGGAATGGGAGACATAATTAGGTCTTTCAGGTGAGTCACCAGCCACTCATGCAAGAGCATTGCAGGATCCCAGCATTCATCTTGTCTCCAGTCTTATTCCATCCATCTCACAATGGCCATCTAAAACACCCTGCTGCATGCCTGAAGTCGCAAGGAACGTTCTCAACGCCATGAGAAGCCACCTTAAGCTCTGCCTCAGATATGCCCAGCCCCCATCCCACTTCCACATGAGCATTTGTTTAGGAGAAATTTCCTGAGTACATCATCATCTTTTCCTCACCATTCAAATTTCATCTTTGGAGTCATTTCTCCCAGACAAAGAGGAACATGATCCATGGTTTGATAGCAGCTCCAGCTTCATAGTCCCAGCCACCAACACCCCCCCATTACCCTGACAGACACCTGAATTCAAGAACAATGTTTTCACTACCCCTGACCATTATCAAATGTTTTACCTTATACAATGCATTAAAATAATTTTACTAAATGGAATAAACACATGGCATCAAGCTTCAGAATCTTTGCACCTGAACTTTTAGTTAATAACAGACAAATTTCTGTAGCCAACAGAAATATTAGCTTTGCGATTTCAGCATTCCTGGTATCCAAGTTTGGATGTGCTAACACTGCCCTTAATGGGGCACTTCAATCACACAATCCCACAACAATCAATGTCATTTGACATTCACTGGTAGGTGGTGCTAGGAAAAAGACTGATGTGCCAACTCCATGCTGGCTTGACCTATGCCATCTTCAAACCTGGAGCAAGTGGGGCTCCTCTCCATGACACCTTTTGTGTACTACCCCAGGAGGACCTTTACCTTGAGACAAAATTATGAAGACTATCTCTACCAGCAAAGATTCCAGTGAGATGTGCCTACATGGATAAAGCTAAAATCTCACTAAAGTGAGGTTGTTGGCAGTGCTGGAGCCTGAACTCAGGGCCTGGGCACTAAGCATTTGTACTCAAGACTAGCCCTTTACCACTTGAGCCCAAACTCCATTCCCAGCTGTTTTTATTTTTGGTAGTAAGAATCTATCAGACTTTCCTGTTCTAGGTGACTTGGAACTTCCATACTCAGATCTCAGCCTCCTGACCAGCCTGGATTAAAAGTGTGGATCAGCCATGCCCCACACCTGAGGACTTCTGCCAGCACATTTTTTCCCAAAAATTGGAAGAGGAAGATGAGGGAGGGTTGGGCTCATCCTGCCCTGCATATGAAGGAGAGCATCAGCGCCTGAACTTCATTCCCTGTTGTAGGCTGCTGGAGGAAAAGGAAGCAAATAGGCACAGGCTGGCAGCAGATGCCACAGAACAACTTGTGACCAAGACTCCCAGAGCAGACCTCAGAATCGATGACAGAGTTGGATCTACCCAGTAACAGAGGCAGTGGTGACACCTGAAACTGCGCGTTTGAGCCTTTGCTGCTAGTAAACAGGGCCACCTATGTCTCAACGAGAAAGGTGAGATTTAGGTGGAGAAGGTGAGATTAAACATTATGTATCATGCAAGAAGACAGACTATAAGGGGTCTTTTATTATTCCAAGTGAAATTTTGGATTTCCTCTTCTGTTTCTTGAAAGAATGACATTGGGATATTGATGAATATTGCACTGAATTTGTAGATAGTCCTTATCAAGATTGTCATTTTTACAATATTACTTCTTCCAAAGCAGGAGCGTAGGTTTTTGCATTTCCTCAGTTCTGCGTTAATTTCCTTCTCCAGGCTTTATAGTTCCATCAAAAAGGTGCTTTACATTCTAAGTTAATTCCTAGGTATTTTATTTTCTTTGATAGCAAAATGAGTTGCTATCCTGATTCTTGCCTCATTCCTCTCATTTGTTGGCATATAGGAAGGCAGTTGACATTGAGGGTTAATTTTATACCCTGCTACCTTACCAAAGTTTTATATCAGCTCAAGCAGCTTCGGAGTAGAGTCTATAGGGATCTTTAAATACAGAATCATGTCATCTGTAAGGAGAGAAAGTTTCTGTTCCTCTTTCCCTTTTCCTCCTCACTCCAGTTAGAATGGCCAAGATCCAGAAACCTAATAACGTATGGTGGAGGGGATGTGGCCAGGAGGGATCACTACTACACTGCTGGTGGGATTGCAAACTCGTTCAACCACTATGGAAAGCACTATGTCAGTATCCCAAAAAGACTAAACATAGAGCTCCCCTGTGATCCTGCAATTTCACTACTTGCCAATCGTCCAGATAGGACATACTAAATTCACTAGAACAATAACATTTATCACAGCACTATTTACTATAGCAAAGGTATGGAACCAACCCAGATGCCCGTCAGTTGATGAGTAGATCAAATATGGTATTTTTACACAATGGAATTCTGTGCTTCTGTCAGAAAGAATGACATAGACGAATTTGTAAGGAAATAAAAAGATTGCAAAGTTTAGAAATTAGTTTCTGTGTCCTTCTCTCTCCTTCTCTACCTCTGTAAAATTTAGAAGTTCTTGTTTCTCTCTGTCTCTCCCTCTCTCTCTCTCTCTCTCTCTCTCTCTCTCTCTCTCTCTCTCTCTGTCTCTGTCTCTCTCTCTCTCTCTCTCTCTCTCTCTGTCTCTCTCTCTCTCTCTCTCTCTCTCTCTCTCTCTCTCTCTCTCTCTCTCTCTCTCTCTCTCTCTCTCTTTCTCTCATCCTTAGGCTTGAACTCAGGGCCTGAGCACTTTTGCTCAAGGTTAGCACTCTACCATTTGAACCACAGTGCTGCTTCTGGCTTGCTCTTTTCACGTAGTATTGAGGAATCTAACCCAGGCCTTCATCCTTGATAGGTTAGCACTCTACCACTAAGCCACACAGTCAGCTTTTAGAGGTTCCTGACAAAAGTTTTCCTACATGCTATTATTTGTTCTGTGAGTGCTCTTAATGCTTGCTGAAGGTTGACTTTGTTTAGAAGACTTACCCTAATGCTCCCATATACAGAGATTCTATATATAGCTAAATGTTTTTCATTACTCAGAATTTCTCTATTGTGTATGTTCTGAAATGTACTGAAGACTGACTTCTGATTAAAAGTCATTGCACATTTGTTCTATTCATTAGTTTTCTTTTCTTCTATGGGAATCAGGTTTTTGATGAACACAGAAGTATGCCTTCCAGGTCAAACACTTTCCACATTTGTAATATTCATAAGGTTTTTCTCTCCTATGTGCATTTTATACTTAGTCAGGCGTTCATGATGGATTTTTCATATTCTTATATTCATACGATTTTTATCCTGTGTCTGTGTGGTATCATGCAAACTCAACTATGAGTTCTTCAAAAAAATTTCCCTTTCATTTTATTCATAGGATTCTATCCTGTGGGTGTTTAGTGATAAATCTTGACTTGTTCCTTCTGGGGAAAAGACTGAACATTTGCTACATTCATTAAGGGTTTGATCTTGTGTTGGTTCTGTGACACAAGCTGAGTTTTCTTCCACAAACTAAAAAGTCTTTCCTATTTATTACATTCCTAAGGCTTCTCATATGTGTGAACTCTCTTACGCTTCCTGAAGGGTGAATAGTGCACGAAAGACTTTCAACTTTGGTTATATTCCTAAGGTTTCTAATATGTGTGAATTCTGTTATGCCTCCTGTAATGTGACTTCCATCTGAAGGTCTTACCACATTTGATGCACTCGTACAGTTTCTCTCCTGTGTGTGTTCTCTGATGCAATTTGAGGGAAGACTTCCATTTGAAAGACATTCCACATCGGTTACATTCATAAGGGTTTTCTCCTGTTTGAATTGTCTTATGCATGTTGAGGTTTGGCTTCTGTGTGAAGGACTTTCCACATATGTTACACTCATAAGGTGTTTCTCCTGAGTATATTCTCTGATGAACATGGAGTTTTACCTTCCATTTGAAAGACTTTCCACATTCACTACATGCATAAGTTTTCTCTCCTGTGTGTGTTCTATTATGCCCATCAAGATATGACTTCCACTTGAAGGTCTTTCCACATTTGGTGCACACATAAGGTTTCTCTCCTGTGTGTGTTCTTTGATGCAATTTGAGGGAAGATTTCTATCTGAAAGACTTTACACATTGGTTACATTCATAAGGTTTCACTCCTGTGTGTATTCTCTGATTAACACGAAGTTTTCCCTTCCTTGGAAAGACTTTCCACATTCATTACACTTATAAGATTTCTCTCCTGTGTGTGTTATTTGATGAACTCGAAGGTGTATCTTCTGGGTGAAAGACTTTTCACATTTGTTACATTCATAAGGTTTCTCTTCTGTGTGTCTTCTCTGGTGCAAAGTGAGGTATGATTTCAGTCTAAAAGTCTTCCCACATTTATCCCATTCATAAGATTTCTCTTCTGAGTGAGATCTCTGATGTGTGCTGAGAGCTGAATTCTGGGCAGAAATTTTATTACGTTCCTCATATTCATAAGGTTTGTCTTCTCTTGGAGATCGAGGTTGGAGCGTCAGGTCTGACTTTTCAGAAATTAATTTTCACACTTGATGTACGCATCACATATCTCAGGATATTTGCTCTGAGGTATTGTAAGGCATATTTCATTACTGAAAGATTTCTCACATTCACTACATGTATGAGGAGTCTCTCCTGTGTACATTTTCGGATGTGTAGTGATGGTCGGTGTTAAGTACAATATTTTTCATCACACAGTACATTTAGCAGTTTTCCTCCCTCCCTGAAGAATTTCTTGGGCAGGGAGAACAGAATTATGATACTGCAGATCTTTTGGACTGTCACAATCATGAATAAAATGCTCTGAATATCCGATGGATTTTTTAAGAACAGGAGACATATGAGATCTATATGCAGCATGCATCTCATCAGGCTTAGGAGACAGAAGCATCTTCTGACACTTAATGAACTCCTCAGTCCTCACCCCTAAGTTGTTACCGTTATTACTAATCAGCTCTGGATTATGTGTAGAGCTAAAATTTAAAGTTGTTGCTAATCTCACGTTTTCCTCCACTTCGATACTACTTGCAACTGCTACTTCACAAAGACATTCATGTGGACTTTCCTGGCAGGTCTTGAACACATTTTCCATTACCTGGAAATCTAAAATGAGTCATAGAAAAAAAGACACAAACATACATGAGATACAAATATTCCTTACTGTAAAGGTAATGACTTTACTTTCCCATCCTAAGTGTTAGATATTTTAAAATATAAAAGTGGAAATTGATTTATGAGAAATATATGCTTTTCTCCCTAACATATTAAGAAAATGATATTTTACAATGACCTATAATGTTTTTCTCTTTTTATATTCTCTTTTTATTCTCTTTATATCACAGGAAATATTTATAGAAATTACCCAACTATGTATTGCTACAGTTTTAAGCTGAGTACTACCTATAATATACCTGCAGCTGTTTTTTTTTTCAAATACTGTTTTGTTTATACATTGAGGAATAGCTGCCTTTCTTTTATTTTTGAAAAATAATCTAAATATTGTGCTGTTTTGCATCTTTTTAAAACTTTCTTTTCTTTTTTTTTTGTACTTCATAGGCCTCGGCCCTGTCCCTGAACACTTCAGCAGACTATAACCCCTATCCTTGAGCTACAGCCCCACTTCCTGTTTTCTAGAGTTAACTACAGATAAGAGTCTCAGGTCCTGAGTAGCAGACAGGATTACCTTACCCAGTTTCAATGCTGTTTGCTTTTTAACCATTAAGTGAGGAACACGAATTTTTTCTAGATTCAGCGGCCACAAGTTTGGTTTATATTTCTGTTTGCCTTTGATCCAAGCAAGAACGATTCTTGAGAGTAAGGACTTACACCTATATCCCTTCAGTTACAACTTCTCACTAAAGTCTCAATTTAGGTATTTGTGGGAATTTTGAAATTTGTTTCTTTCCATTTGAAGTCTTATAAAAATTCCTTTTCTAACACTCCTGTCCCTCAGAACCATGGAAGACCAGAAAATCTCCAGCTCATTTTCTAGTTAATTTTCTTATGTTGATTGAAACTTTGTTGTTTTTTTTTTCCTTCCATTCCTGGGTTTGAACTTAGGACCTAACCACTGTCCTTGGGTTTTCTCAAGACTAGATCCCTACCA
The DNA here is from genome assembly GCF_031878675.1 of Megascapheus bottae. NCBI lineage: Eukaryota > Metazoa > Chordata > Mammalia > Rodentia > Geomyidae > Megascapheus > Megascapheus bottae. Next base: position 7,064 of record NW_028327450.1, on the reverse strand, counting down.
ATGAAGTCATTACTTCTGGCTTTTTCTATGTATGTGGTAATAAGGAATCAAACCGGTCTCTTTGTGCATGCTAGGCAAGCACTCTACCACTAGGCTCAATTTCTGGTGGAAAGGTCTGGTTCTGAATACCAGTCTCTTCCTACCAGCAAAAAGATATTATCCTTATCAGAGAATAATGCCCTGACTTATTCCTTGTTTGCTCAATCATTTATAGTCTTAGTTTTAAAGAAATTAAATATCATTCTTTCTTTCTTACTTTCTTTCTTTCTTTCTTTCTTTTTTCTTTCTTTCTTTCTTCCTTTCCTTTCTTCCCTCTTTCTTTCTTTCTTTCTTTCTTTCTTTCTTTCTTTCCTTCTTTCTTTCTTTCTTTCTTTCGTTCTTTCTTTCTTTCTTGTTTTGTAGTCATGGGACTTGAATTCTAGACCTGGCTGTTCTTCCTGAGCTCTTCAGCTCAAGGCTAATGCCCTATGTCTTTAGCCTCAACCCCACTTCTCATTTTCTTTTGGTTCATTGGAGAGAAGAGTCTAAGGTGTTTTTGTGATAGGTCAGTCTTTGAACCTTGATCCTCAGATCTCAGCCTCCTAAGTAGCTAGGATTACAGGCATGAGCCACAGGCTCATGGCTTTCTCATTTTATTTTGTTTCACGGTGATTTCTACAGAGAAATCTAACTTTAACTCTACTGCCACATAGAATTCATTATATCACCCTATAATTCTTGGTGCCGGGTGTTTGGGCTAGCATGCACAAAGACCTGGTTCAGTTCCTTGGTACTACATACAAAGAAAAAGCCAGAAGTGGTGCTATGACTCAAGAAATAGAGATCTAGCATTGAGAAAACCCAAGGACCATGCTCAGGCCCTGAGAACAAGCATAGGATTGGGTAAAGAAAATGATTCTTGATTCATTCACAAAGAATTCCATAGGTTCCACACAGGATTTAGGGTAACTAAGAATATTATTGCTCAGTACATCACAACATGAACTTACCAATGGGGCTCAGGCTCCAACATCAATATGAAGATGCATTCACTCACCTGTGATATTCTTGTCAGAAGAATTTCCTATCCAGAGTTCTGCACAGTGCTCTAGCTTGTCAATTAATACAGGTTTGGGAGCACAGGGCCCTGTAAATTAGAAAGAGTAGAGAATTATTGCTTATGCTGTGTCATCATTGCTTTAAGTTCGCAGACATCCTACTCACAAGTTATCTATTAAATCTTTTTTCTCATTTCTCACTGGCTCCATGGTTGACTTTTCCCCAGCTCTGGATTCATTTTGTATGGCATAAACTTAGCTGTCTTGCTCAAGGCTAGAAAAATACCAGTTTGAGTCCCAGCTCCACTTACATGCATAGGTCTTCATGCATGCTAGGCAAGCACTCAACCACAAAATCAAACTCTTGACACTCCACTAACAGTTTTGAGGGGTTATTTGGAGTTATAGAGTTTCATGGCAATTTTTATGCCATTGCTGGCTTCAAATTAGAATTCGTAGATTTCTTCCTCCTGAATATTTTAAGATTACAGGCATGAAACATTACACCTAGTGCCAGGTTTCCATTATAAACTCACTGTTTAGTGATTTGTAGATCCTATTTCCAATAATGATATATATTCTATTCTGGATTGTTTATCCACTTACAATTACTGTGTAAGTTTGGAATGTCGTCTCCATTAGAGGAAACATAATTTAGAACTGTTGTCAAAGTATCCTGAAGGTATCCTGAAGAATGAGTACAAAATTACCTTAGGTTTTCTTTAGAAAGTAATGATACTTCTCAGGGCCTGGAATCTTTCATTTAAATAGTATTGAAAGTTTGATAAACATTCACATATCTGCACAATAACAAGGCACTTGGCCTTGCAAGTGAATTTGACTTTTGCTCACCTAAGGACACCAGGTTGCTGTAGATCTGCAGCATTACATCTCTGTACAGGGTCCTCTGAGCATTGTCCAGATGTTGCCACTCCTCCCAGCTGAAATCCACAGCTACATCATCAAATGGCACCAGCATCTGGAATGGCACATTTTCATCAAGTAATTAGCACTGAGTTATAAACACACCATGTCTGGAATTGTATTCTTTTGTTGTTGGAATTTTATTCCTTTACTTAAATGTTTAGACTTACATGAAATATTGACCTGAAAAGCTTAGGGATGGTGCCTAGGCCCAGAGTTCAAGTCCCAAGACCCACAAAAAAATAAAAAGGCAAGCCAGGTGTTTGTGGCTCACGCCTGTCATCCTAGCTACTCAGGAGACTGAGATTGAGGACCATGGTTCAAAGCCAGCCTGGCACAAAATTCCATGGGACTCCTTTCCAATTACCCACCATAAAATGTTTAATGCCTTGCGGCATATCATGGTAGAGCAATTGTGGTACCCACAAAAATAAGTCGGGGGAGTAGATTTAGGTTATAAATGGAATTATTCCATTGAAAAGAAACTACATTATATGGTGACATATGCTGATACTGTGAGAATATTGCAAAATCTGAGGGTATCAAGTAATAATACTGTGAAGTACACCCAGAATGTTAATGTTCTATGTCTGGCATAATAGTCACTTGGGGAAGAAACTTTTTTTTCTTTTTTTTGGCTGGGGGATTTGTAAGGCTTGAACTCTGGGCCTGGGCACTGTTCCTGAGCTCTTCAACTCAAGGCTATCACCCTACCTATGAAGCCACAGTGCCATTTCCCGTATTCTAGTGGTTAACTGTAGATGAGAGTCTCATTGACTTTCTAATGCCCAGGCTGGCTTTGAACCAAATCTTTAGATATCAGCCTGATATCTGAGTAGCTAGGATTACAGGTAGAAGTCACTGCACCTGGCAAGAAATTTATTTCTTGCTGTTTTATAGTACAAATTTACTGTATGTTTTACTTTTTCAAAAAGACTGAGGATGACCTTTGTTCTGTATATAATGGGAAGAGGGGTCGGGAGCTGTGAGCAGAAGAACTGAGGGGCAATACTCAGGGTAGGACAATAGCCTTAAACTAAAGAGCTCACGGCACAAGGTCCAAGCCCCATGACTTTCCCAACTACCCCACAAAAAGAAGGGAAAAATTTGGAGATTGGAGAGGATTTTCTAAAAAGAATATATAGAAATAGTAGTTCAAAATGTAGAAAGAAGTTCAATATTAACAGTCATGAGAAAAATTAAAATTACAATGAAATCATTACTTTAAATATGTTAATATAAATATAGTTTTAAACAAAAAGATCCACATAAACACACACAAACACACACACACACACACACACACGCACGCATACAAAAAAACATCTTTCAAAGTCTAACTATTACTGGGAAGGTAGTGAGAAGAAGTAGAACTTTGGAATAGTTCTGCAAGGAATATAAAACAATCAAAAATTGCGTGGAGAGTGCTAAAAAAGTACTAAATATAGAATTACATAGAAATATGGTCCAACACTTCTATTTCTAGATTTGTACCTAACAGAAGAGAAAACAGAGACTAGATCAAATATGTGGAGAATCCATTCACAACTATTAATAATAATCAAAAGATAGAAATATGCAAAACAATGCATTGAAAAGGAAGAACATTTTACTATATTTTACAGATGAATCTTGATTACAGTAAACTAAAAATACAGCAGTCATAAAGGGAGAGCTAGGGTATGTTTTCCCTTCCAGAGCTTCCAAGGATCAACAAACCCTTAGAGCCAAAAAGCACGATGGTTCCAGAGAATGGAGTAGAGAGGAACAGGAGCTGAATGTTTAATGATTATACATGGAAGATGAAAATTGCTCTAGATGGGTAGAATGAAGAGAGAACTGTACCCTAAACAATGGTTATGTAGCCACACAGGATGGGACACACCTATACTCCCTGATCTTGGGAAACTCAAGAAGGATTTCTAGCCATCCTAGATGCATGGAAAGATCTATCATAAAAACTAATGTGGAGGGGCTGGGAGTTTGGCATAGTTGTAGAGTGCTTGTATGAAGACGAAGGTTCAATTCTGCAGTACCACATATACAGAAAAAACCAGAAGTAGTGCTGTGGCTCAAGTAGAAGATCGCTAGGCTTGAGGAAAGCTGAAGGACAGTGCTCAGAACGAGTTCCAGCCATAGGGCTTGTTTAAAAAAAAACAGAAAGCTGAGCATGATGGGGTGGTGGCTCACTTCTATAATCCTATCTACTCAGGAGACTGAGATCTGAGGATCAAGTTTTAAAGCCATCCTGGCACAAAAAGACCTGAGACTCTTATCTCCAATTTACCTATAGAAAATGGGAAGTGGGGCTTGGCTCCAGGGTAAGGTGGTAGCCTGGAGCTGAAGAGCTCAGGGATAGTGCCCAGGCTGAGTTCAAGATCTATGACCCACCAAAAAAAAAACAAAACACAAAAAATAATATGGAAAAATTTGGATTTTGTGAATTTTATCAGGCATATAAATGTCTTTTATGGCTGTTGAAATAACAAATTGTTTGGAAACATTTTAAAAGTTTTTACCTAGAAATGTACACTACAAATGGAATTAATAACAAACACAAAATATGCAAAAGATACAAATTATCACAATATGGGTATCCTGCTTCTGTATCTTTTCACTGACCCCTGTTCATATGAGTCACATATTCTGAATCATCTCTCCCAGTCGATATATGCCACACTTGTTAGCTTGTACTGAACTTCTTGGGAAATCAAAAGCAAATACTAAGCAAATGTGTGTTAGATTTTGTCAACAGTGATATTTCAAATATAAATCCCTACACATTGCATTATTTAATATCAATGCGGGAATCTAACTTACACTAGCAGAATCTTCAATCTTTTGAGAATCTTCAAAAGGGTGTGTAAATATTTAGGATCGTTATGTCTTCCTGGAGGAAAGATCCCTTTAGTAGTATGTAGTCACCTTCTTTGTCTTTTTTTACTAATTTTAGTTTGAAGTCTATTGTATCTGATATGAGGATGGCAACTCCAGCCTGTTTATGGGGGCAGTTAGCTTGATAGAGTTTATTCCAAACTCTCACTTTCAAAAGATGATTGTTTTGGGGTAAGATGTGTCTCTTGAAGACAGCAGAACGATGGCTCTTGCTTTTTGATCCAACTAGACAGCCTATGCTGTTTAATTGGAGAGTTAAGTCCATTGATATTGAGAGTTAGGATTGAGAGATATTTATTAGTTCCTACCATGTTTAAAAGCTTTTAGTAGGGCCTGTGTCTTGACAGTTCTTGTGGTCCTTAGATGGTATGCTGTTTAGGTGCCATTTCTTTCCCTATATTGCATTTATTTTGGTTATTCTGATTGGTTTGCCTTTATAGGTTACTGATCCCTTTTCCCTGGCTGCCTTTAGGATCTTTCCTTTCGTTTCTATTGATCCAGTTCGGATCACAATGTGGCGGTGGGATGTTCTTTTCTGGTCAAGTCTGTTTGGGGTTCTAAAAGCTTTTTGTATCTGGATGGGCCTTCCCTTCTGGATGTTTGGGAAATTTTCTGAGATGATTCCCTGAAGTGTATTTCCAATTCCATTGACCTCTTTATCCACGCCCTCCTTAATACCAACTAGCCTTAAATTAGGCTTCCTAATTGTATCTTGGACCTCCTGAAGCGATCTGTCATATTTCCTAGATTGGGATTGACTCATTTTCTGCTCTTTCTCTATAATACCTAAATTATCTTCAGCCCCGGAAATTCTCTCCTCTGCATTGTCTAACCTGCTATCAAAGCTATCTACTTTATTTTTCATCTCCCTTGCTTCTACTTGCTTTCCTTGATTTCCTTTTGAGTGGTTAGCTCAGTAGCTTTATTTTCCTTGGACATTTGCTGGGGTTTGGTCACGTTTTTACTTGTGAATTCTATGAATTCATCCATCTTTCTTTGAAAAACCTTTGTTATGGCCTCCTTTATGGCTTCTTCTCTTTCATTATCACCTTGTTTTAGCTTTCCTCTTGTTCAGCTATGGCTTCCTCCATTATCTCTTTCTTTATATTTTCACATTTTCCATTAATGATGTTTATCAATTGCATTTGTGTAGCACTTGGAAGACTCTCCTCTAGGTTTGCACGTGACTGTTCCATTGTCTGTTTACATTGGGTGGGGGATGTTGTTTCTTGATTTGACATTTTTCTTGAGTTTCTGGTTCTGCCCATTTGAAAATGGGAGCAAGATTACTACTAAATACGATTATAGTTTTTCAGATATAACCAACCTAGACCTCTGTAGCTGGCAGACACTAGATGTTCACAGGTTTGGATTGGTATTATCACTCTTTCTTTTTGTGCACTTACATACCAGTCTAATTCAACCACTGATAAGCGATTTATACCCAAAACAATAAGCCTCTCAATCCAATCTCTATTGTCTTTAAGTCCCTCTGAGCCTAGAGAATAATTAACCACCTACATATATGATATTGCTCAACAGCCATCAAGTGTAGATCCGTGCAGTATAAGGGTTGAAAGACGAGCAGAGGCCCAGAGATAGAAAAAAAGAATGAGAGAGGTCAGGGGAGGTACAAGAGGATTAACGTAGGAGTGTAAGAATATTGTAGTCATGAAGAAAAGGTATAGCATAAGGATAACTGACCTCAGTTGGTAAGTAGGTAGCATATTTGAGTACAAAGTTTGGAATGTATTAGAATAAAACTTATGTGTTGCTGCACGACTAGCTCTTAGCCCAACCAGTGGCCTCACAGTGGACCATGGGATGGATCTGTTTTTCTTTTCTACATTGAGGGAAAGGGCTATTTCACAAGATGCAGAAGTGAAGATTTCAGAAGCCAATGCTGTGAGTGAATTAGCTCGTAAAAAGCATTTTCATTTTCTTTTATCTTTCTGCCAGTCTTGGGGCTGGAATTCAGGGCCTGAGCACTGTCCTCGGGTTTTCTCAAGTCTAGCCCTCTGCCACTTGAGCCACAGTGCAACATCTAGATTTTCTATCTATGTGATACTGAGCAATCAAACCCAGATCTTCATGGATGCTAGGCAAGCACTCTACCACTATGCCAAACTCTCAACCCTGACATCGTAATTATAAAGTCATCATCATCATATCAAAATATCCTTTCTCCTACAAAGAATGAACACTTAT